>NC_056746.1:977486815-977536815 GCF_019279795.1 Protopterus annectens | reverse complement strand
AAGTTCTTTAGCTCTCTTGCTAGGTGATGTTTGCATCACAAAATTTACGAAACAGACCCTTTACAGATAACTAGCCATTTCTGTTTTCTTTTGTTACAGCAAGTATACACAGAAAGTGCATCTGCTAGGGCTGTTATCACATGTTCAGCCTTTTTTTTTTTTTTTTTTTTTTTTTACAGTACTATGCATCTTCTAGGGCTGTTGTTACTTGCACAGTTTTTTCTACAATACCACCCTAGCTACATCTTTGTGGCTGTAACAGTCACCCTTGAATGCCTTTACAAGGCACTAGAGATTGGACAGAATTTCTGTTTTCAAATATTCCTGTGAAGCCACTGATGTTATGTTGTCTCTCTCGCCTTCATTCTTGCTGGTTGGGTTTGGAGCTGATCTTCAGCTCCGACTCGGCCATTTTCTAAAGCTTGAGAGCTATTTACTGGCTCGAGGCCTCCCTATATCCCACAATGCCTGGTGCTAGATCCCCAGATCTCGTTTGCCGCTTCAGCTACGAGGTTGCGCTTTACTGGCTCAGTTCGTATTCATCTTTTTGTGATAATTAGTTGTTAAAATTTAGTATATATTTCAAGCTTTTTTGTTTTAGTAGTGTAGTACTGTTAGATTAGTTGTAGTACCTGTGTTTTCTGCCTTTTAGGAAATTCGTTTTACGTAGAGATTTTTCCCCTCTCCCCCATCTCCCTAAAGTAGGCCGTTTAAATTAGAGGCTATCCCCTTCCCTTTTATAAACCCTTTTTCCAGTAGGAAGTAGTGTTTAGCCTTTGTAGTTAAAGTTAAATTTCTTTTTATTTTTGCTAGTATTGTTACTCTCTCTAATTTTTTGTGTGAAGGTGTGGGACTAGTGTGTGTGTGTGTGTGTTTCTTTACACTAGTCTAATAAACTTCCGTTGGTATCCCTTTTTCTTTAGCATGTCAAAGGATACCAAGGTATCAGGGTTCAAGAAGTGTGACTCGTGCTGTCAGAAAATGTCTCTGACAGATGGTCACACTTCTTGTGTTTATTGTTTGGGCGCCTACACCTGCAGGACTCTTGCTTTGTATGTCAAGCCTTTAGTCCGAGAGTCCTGCAGGAGCATAGGAACAAGTTGATTCTCAGGGGGTTACTAAAACCTGAGGGGTCTCTGGCGAAGTCTCAGCCAGCGAAAAGCCCTAAGCCCACCAAGCCGTCAGCTCCCAGTACAGAGCCATCACCAGGTGGAGCGTCTGCTTCCATTTCGGTTCCGGCCGGAACCGAAGTATCTAAATCTCACTCTGCTCCAACCTTGGTGTCAGAACCGTCACGGAGCCATAAGCGATCTAGGTCGCCATCCCTAGAATCAGTTCGCTCGGCTCCGGAGTCGCCCTTACTACAATCTGAACGGAGCCATCAGTCCCACTCTTCTTGGTCCTCGAGGCTATCCAATCATGCCTTGGAGAGAGTGGTTAGTAGACTCCTCAAATCACAGCCCTGGCTAAAATGTTAACTAGCCCTCCTCATCAGGCTGTGGCTGTTCCTGTTTCTGAAGCAGTTCCTCCTCCGACTCCTCCTGCCAGTTCAGAGCCGGAGTTTGTTGGGGCTCGGATCTTGGAAACGGCGCCGATGCTTCCCCTTTCGGCTCCGTTGTCTGCTCCGATTTCTTCAATGGTTCCGTCCTTGGAGGGATCTGGGCGCCGGGACTCCCTCGTCGGCTCCGAGAGGGTGAGTGGCATCGGACCCTTGTCCAATCCCGTTCTCCCACTCGGAACCTCGGCACAGGTAAGCTCCGCTCCTACATCGGCCTCGGAGCCGTCCCTTTCGGTGCCAGAGAGGATTCCTGTCTCTTCAGAGCGGGTCCCCTCTTCTCTGCCAGACAGGGGCGCCTTCGAGGTCATGAGGAGTGTGCTGACTTCTGAGTCTGCACCTCGATCAGCCCCTTCAGCTCCTCCCCCCAGGGTGCCTGCTTCGGTCTCTGCCCCTCCTCCAGACCCCAAGCGAGGGGATCAAACGCTCCAGGTCACCCCACTGGGTGTATCTTCCTTTTCCGAGGCCTCCCCTGAGATTTCAGAGGAGCCCCCTCGTAAGAGGAAATGTAAGAGGAAACATGTTGACTCCCCCGAGTCTGTCACGTCAGATACCGACTTGGAGGATTCAGAAGGGTCCATAAGATCCCCCTCTGAAGATGTCTCTTTCTCAGACATCCTTGAGATCCTTAGGCAGAGGGGGAACTGCACTGTCCTTAACCCTTCTGAGGATGAGTCGGTATTCCTGGACGCGTTTGGTTCTCGCCCCTCCACCTCCTGGGTGTCTCCGCATTTCGATCCATTGATGGAAGTAGTGGCTCGGAAGGCGTGGTCAGCCCCGGACACACTGGAACCAACCCCCTGCAGGCCCACTAAGTTTATTACGGCCCCTCAAGATAAACAGTTTTTGACAAAGGGTGTCCCCATTGATGCCATGGTGGTAGCAGCGGCCACTAAAAAGGAGTTGGCTGACACTTCTGTACCTGTCCATCCCCCTAATAAAGAGTCTAGGAAGATGGAAAGATACGGGAAGTGGATGGTTTCTTCAGCGACCTTCTCCATGAGGTCGCTGAATTACTTGTGCCACTTCACCCGTCTCCAGAGGGATCTCCTCAAGGAGCTAGGAGATACCCTTCAAGATCCATCAGCTGCGGGGGCTCAAGACAAGATTAACTCCCAGCTGGCGACTCTTAATTCTATCGTCACCTCCTCCATGCGGCTCATTTCATATGCGGCTGATGGAGCGAGTAGGGCCGCAGGCACAGGCGTGGCTTTGAGAAGACATGCCTGGATGTGGTTTTGTAACTTTGTTGATCCCTTCAAGGCATCTTTCACCAATACCCCTTTTGATGGTTCGGCTCTGTTTCGACCTCAAGTGAAATATACCCTTACTAGGTGTGAGCAGGAAGGCAAGACTCTCTCTGCCGTGGGAGTCTGTTTTTCCACTCCCTCTAGGCCATACCCTAAAGGTCAGAAGAGTGGAAAGATGTGGTTCCGGAAATCCCAGGGAGCCGTGCCTGACACACGTGGCGAGTTTCCCTCCAGAGGCAGAGGAGGGAACAACAATAGACGCCGCCTGCAGGGCAGAGTGGGTCCGCAGAATCGGGGCAGCAGAGAATCTTTCTCTGACAAGCCCTTCCAGCACCCCTGAGGGGCTGCCCGGCTGTCCGCCTTCGGAGGCAGTCGGGGGAAGGTTGTCTCTGTACCCAGAAGTCTGGCGTCTCATCACACGAGACAGATGGGTACGGTCTATCATATCTGAAGGTTACAAAATCCCTTTTGTCCACACCCCCTTAAAATCAAACAATCCCATCCCAGATGTTCCACCCGGTCTAAGGGAACATGCAGTACAAGAAATTTCAAAACTGCTAAAAAAACGGGCCATCCAACAAGTCCCAGCAGACCAGCAAGGATCCGGAATTTACTCAAAGTTCTTTTTGGTACCAAAAAAGACGGGACTGGAGACCCATTTTGGATCTCAGCAGGCTAAAGAAGTCTGTTCAAAGAACGAAGTTCCGTATGGTCACGCTTCAGTCCATTCTACCCTTTTTGGGTTAGGGCAATTGGATGTGCTCCATAGATCTTCAGGATGCGTACTACCATATCAAAATGGACAGGCATTCCAGAAGGTTTCTCCGCTTCCAGCTGGGAGCCAGTCATTACCAGTTCAGAGCCCTGCCCTTTGGTCTCACCCCAGCCCCCAGGGTGTTCACCAAATGCATGGCAGTGGTTACCGCTCACCTGAGACGGCAAGGATTCCAGGTGTTTCCATATCTAGATGACTGGCTCCTTACTGCTACCACCAGACATCAATTGCTGAGAGCCGGGGACTATACCATCCAAACCTGCTCCAACCTAGGTATCTCAATAAATTTCGAAAAGTCTGCATTGTCACCTTGTCAGTTTTTAACCTTTATAGGCGCAAGATTAAATACAAAAGATCTGTCCGCAAGACTTCCAATAGACAGAGTGGCAGACATTCGCCGACACGTACAGGTATTATTAGGATGCAGAAAGATTCAGGCCAGATTCATCCTAAAAACCTTGAGTCTCATGACAGCAGCGATCATATTAGTTCCCCTGACTCGTTTTCACATGAGGATTCTCCAGTGGATGCTTTTCACCCAATGGTCCTTTCAACAACTTCCTATGTCTCACAAGATGATAATCACGCAGTCATGCAAAGACCACTTGGCTTGGTGGATGGTCTCCCCATCAGTACCTCAGGGCAAACCATTTGTCCTTCCTCCTCCAGTTGCCACGGTGACCACGGATGCCTCCCTGATCGTGTGGGGGGGGGCATTTTCAGGGCAGGACTGTCCAGGGCACCTGGCAATCCCACGAGTACCACTTGCACATAAATGTCTGGGAGATGAGTGCGGTGCTTTTAGCGTTGCAAGCTGTTCAGAACTCTCTACCCACTGGGACCATTGCAATTCAGACAGACAATATGTCTGTAGTGTGGTACATCAACAAGCAGGGCGGAACCAAGTCCTATCCCTTATGTCGAGAAGCACTCAGACTTTGGCAGTGGGCGATCTCCTCTCAACGGTTTCTGACAGCAACGCACATCCCTGGGAAGTCCAATGTCATAGGGGACAAGCAAAGCAGAGCTATTCTCATGCCTCACGAGTGGTCTCTCAATCGGACAGTAGCGGACAAAATCTTCCGCAAATGGGGTCAGCCTTGCTGCGACCTTTTCGCAACTCCTCTCAACAGTAAGTGCGACAGTTTCTTCACTCTCTTCCCGGACACTCCCCCAGAGACACTCTAGTTCACGATTGGCCCCAGGGACTTCTGTATGTATTCCCCACTCTTTCCCCTAATTCCCAAACTAATTCAGAAAGCTACCGTGCTGGGTTGCAGGATGATCCTCATTGCCCCCTACTGGCCTCGACAAATCTGATTCCCGTTCCTGCATCGTCACCTTCTAGAGCAGCCTTGGAATCTGGACCCAGTTCCGGACCTCCTGATCCATCAGTCGGGCAGACTGCATCAATCTCTTCAGTCTCTCAACCTCACTGTTTGGTTGCTCCACTTCCGACCTTAGCCAGGCTTCCCAGTATTTCCCATTCTGTGCGTGAGATTATCCTTTCTTCGCACAAACCTACAACCAGGAAGACTTATGCTAGTAAGTGGAAACGTTTCTCTTTCAGGGCAGAGGCTAGAAATATAGATCCGTTTACAGCCCCTGTCCATAACGTTCTAGACTTTTTCGCGGAACTTTTTCAAGCGGGCTCATCTTCTGCCACCATTAGAGTTCAATTAGCGTCAATCTCAAATTTCCATACGGGCCTGTCAGAAACCAGCATCATGTCCCATAAGCTTTGCAAAGCCTTTCTTAAAGGAACAATTTTGCTCAGGCCTCCAGTGAGAGATCCCCCGCCTTCGTGGGACTTGAATTTGATCCTAGCTTCCTTGATACTGCCTCCTTTTGAACCGGCAGCTTCCTGTTCCTTGAAATTGCTTTCTTGGAAACCCCTCGTTTTGGTGGCCATTACTTCAGCGAGGAGAGTTTCTGAACTTCAAGCCCTATGTGTTCGTTCTCCTTACCTAATTTTCCATAAGGATAGGGTTTCACTCAGGACTAATCCTTAGTTCCTTCCTAAGGTCCCCTCCGAAAATAATTTGAATCAATCCATTGATCTACCAATTTTTTTTCCAAATTATTCCAACAAAGCTGAACACAAATTACACCAGTTGGATGTTCATAGGCAATTACGTTTCTATTTGCATAGTACTGAGCAAATAAGGAAATCAGACCAACTCTTCCTGTCCTATGCGAAGGGTAAGCAGGGTCGACCAGTGTCTAAAGTAACCTTATCCAGGTGGTTGTCCTCTATTATTACCCTTATTTTTCAGTTGAGGAATAAAGAACTCCCTGCTAAACCTAAAGGCCACTCTACTAGGGCTTTAGCTACGTCGGTAGCCTTTCAAGCAAGACTACCAATGGAAGCCATTTGGGCGGCGGCCACATGGGCCACCCCTCATACCTTCATTTCACATTATAAATTGGATGTGGCCTCTAGGAGTAGAGCTGATTTTGGTTCCACTGTGCTCAAGAGTCTGTTCCGATGAGCCACCCAGGACTAAGATGCTAGGGACGCTGTCCCAACCAGCAAGAATGAAGGCGAGAGAGACAACTTAACATTAAGAAGTTGAGACAACTTAACATTAAGAAGTTATGTACCTACCATAATGTTCCATGTTAGTTGTCTTCTTCTCGCTTTCTTTCTTGCGTCCCACCCTCCAGCCCCCTAGCCTAGATAGACCGAGAAGAGTCCTCCTACGAGTCTTGTCACTGGCTGAGTCTTACTCGATTTATGTACTCTATCTTTTCTTTAGCCCTATAGCTGAAGTCTTGTATTGTTATGGTGTTAGGTCTTCCAAACGAGATCTGGGGATCTAGTGCCAGGCATTGTGGGATATAGGGAGGCCTTGAGCCAGTAAATAGCTCTCGTGCTTTAGAAAATGGCCAAGTCGGAGCCGAAGATCGGCTCCGAACCCACCCAGCAAGAAAGAAGGCGAGAAGAAGACAACTAACATGGAACGTTATGGTAGGTACATAACTTCTTATTTTCAATGGCATGTTCCCACTGAGTGGCAAACCTGGTGTCTTAATTAGGGACTCTGTCTTACTGGTTACTGATGATTATCTGTTTTTCACCTGATGCAAAAGTTCTGGATATGATGCATCTTCTATCAGTTCCTCAACAGATGGGTCTACTGGTCTAACCGCTGATCCAACTTTGGCAATGCAAGACTTTAGGACCAAAGCTTATGCTCCTTCCCTTATGTGTAACTCCCTGGAAACCCTAACATTACCTCTTTTGCTACAGATGATATCTCCTGTGCTCAGGCATGGGTTGTCATTTGTGAGAATTTTTTTTCTTACAGTTTTGATAATTGCCTTTTAGATAGTTGTCTTTTGACTAACTTTTTAAAAATGTCTCTAACTTTTGATTACCTTTCCTCCCGTTTAAGTAGATACCTTCCATTTCTGTCCTCTGACCTTTGGCACTTTCTTTTCTACTTGATAGTAATCAAAAAATAACAAATTAATTTCTTATTTCCTCTATATCCTTTACTTCTAAAGTATAATAGGTGTCATTAATATTGTATTTAATATTGTTTTATCTGTTTTTTTGTTACAATGTTTGATAAACGCAGCCACAAGATACCCAGCTCCAATGCATACACTAAATATGTGTACTGCATCAGTGCTGCTCACTTAAACAAGCAGTGTAGTATCAGCACTGTCTTTGATTCCTGAGCAGTTGTTGAGAGAAAGAACAAGCTTATTCTCATTCAGTTGATTCTGGTGTTTCCCCTTCTTTCAACCAAAACCACAAGTAGAACTCCAGTACTGGCAGTAACAAAATCTATCAGCAGGCCAAACCTACCACAGGTCCTCAAAATACATGTTTATTTGATCAAGTAAAATCACGGTTGAGCTCTTTCATCTGTTTACATAGACATCATCAGAACCATGGATGAAACTCTCTCACTTCCTTTTCTCACTTCCTTCTAAAATGATTGAAATAGAGAAACAACCAATCAAAATGTAATTTCATGACATTGTTGATTTACTGGTGAATTGCCCGGCTTCAAGACTTTTTAAACTTAAAGCTAAGAAAAAGCTGGAAAAAATAGCAGAAAACTAGCAAAAAAATTATTAGCCTGGCATTGAAAAAATAAACTGAACTAAAATAAAATACAGTAACCCCACATAAAACCAAGAGCAGCATTCACAGTATACTGGCTTATTTCTTGATTCACTAATGACTGAAATGCTGTCATTGAAACCGGGTGAACTGGCTGCATCTAGTCTAAGTTACCAAAACATTTCCTGGTGTAAAAGTTTGTTTTGCCATTCCCCAGCATAGGGCACCACCTGAACCTGTTCCAAGTACTAAAAAAAAAAAAAAAAGTTTTGAACCCAGGGCATATAGTCGAATACCTTGCCAGTGCACTGTAAGTGCGTTGGTATATTTGTTTATTCAAGGCACGTTTGGTCTTCCCTGTGTAAAAACAGAACATGAAGTACATGTGGCCAGATAGACCACTCTGTTACACAGTTGTATGTACCACCAGTCATTTTACCAACAATTTTGTTCAACAAAGGGCCTTGATAACAGGTGTCTGTGTATGGGCATTGGTGGCAGTGTCCACATTTCCTTGTGTCCGATAGTCCCCGACTGTCTGTCCCTGTTTTTTTTCTAGGAGGCATTTCATATTGCATTTATTTTTGTAAGTGAAAGTGGGGGGTTCCACAAAATGAAGTCTGAGGACATATCTAAAGGGGGAAAAGTAATGGGGCCTAAAGGCACTACCTTGACTGGTCTTCCTCTGCTGTTGCTACTATTACCTTGGCGCAGAAAGTCCTCTAAACCTTCAGAGCCTGTGCTTTTCTCCAAGCCAATCCTGATCAGATCAAAAACTCTTCTCCTGGATCCAAGGTTTTCCCCAGAGCTTGTTTCTCTTCAGCTGTGATCTTCTTTTGCACAGGAAAGGACTAGTTAGTCATTGGTCATCAAGACCACTGTCTGCGGTCAACCAGGAATCTTTCCAGAGCAGATGGGGACAGGATGTTGATGAAATTCCTTAGGACTCAAATTCAGTATGGGGTCCTCCAGGCACAGGCTAGTGGCAGTCCTGGGAGTTTAGTTTCCTCTGCTCAGCATGTTCTATCTTCTTCCCCAGTCCATTGGTCATGTTCGGGTGTTACAGATCCAAGTATCTCCCAGAGCTTGTCCACACTGGATCTAACCACATGGCTTTCTTCTACGTCTGTGCCATCTCTGATCCAAATGGTTTTGTCTAGCTCAGATCAAGAAGGATCTTGGGGCCAAAACATTGACACTGGATATGGGAGGACAGAATTGACTCTGAGCTTTTCAGAGCCATCCCTTCCTGTCTGAGGCTCAGTGCTGGACACCTCGGTCCTTGATTCAGCCTTGGAGCCAAGCTGAGTGGAATTCAAGGGTTTGTCCGAGGTGGTCGCTTTCAATCATCAGGATGTATTTTGAGATCTCCTTTGGTTTTGGCATTTGAGGCATTCTAAAGGGTACACTCCGTATGGGATGAACAGACTTCTTTCTCCATCAGTTCTACCTGCCCACAAAAAAGGACACCTCTGGGTCCTGATACTTGTCATCCAGTTCCTTTGGGACAGTTGGACCCTTCAAGCCAAGAGACAGTACATATAATGGACTTGCAGATCTCTTCTGAATCATCTTTAGAACATCCCACCAGGGAGGCTTCTCAGAAGGATACATTTAAGAGGAGACAAATAGACTCCCCCTTGGAGTCATTCACAGAGATCACTGACCTTAATGATGAGGAGGGGCCCTCCAAATTCCTCCTTGAGGATGTCTCATTTGAGAAGATTCTCAACCATTTGAGATAGAATGGTGTGTAGTCCACTGTTGCCTCTTCCCAAGAGGAGTCAGTGTTCCTTCAGGCCTTTGGTTCCAGCCCAGCTACACCTTGGGTGGCTTCTCCTGCTGATGAGTTGGTGAACCACATCTTTAAGAGGGCATGGAAGGAGCCAGATGTGGCTAAACCAGTTAATTGCAAATCGGACAAGTATTTGGTTTCTCCAAAGGATCACCAGCACTGGAGCAAGGGGACAGATGTAGATTCCATGGAAGTGGTGCCTGCCACCAAGAAAGAGCTAGAAAGAAGAGCGCTCTTCTGTTCATCCCCTTAACAGGGAGTCCAGGACGTTGAACAAATATGAGAAGTGGGTTTATGTTTCAGCTCTCTTTCCTCTGAGGGAACTGAATTACTTGGCACATGTCACTAGATTTCAGAGGGACTACACTAAGGAATTTTCCAAATCTCTCTAGGTCTGTATCTGCAGAGGAAAAGAAAATCTTGAATTCTCAATTAGCCACCCTACAGTCCCTCTCAAATGTGTCAAACGCCTGATTTCTGAATTGACTGTAGGTGCCTTGAAAGTCGCAGTTACTTGCATTACTGTAAGGAGACATGCCTGGATGTCTCCTTATAGTAATGCCAACACCATAAGGAGACATACCAGGATGTGGTTGTGTGACTTTACGGAACACTTGAAGACATCCTTTTTGAATGCCTCTTACGATGTCTCAACCCAATTTGGGCCTAAAGTCAAAGAAACACTTTCTAGAAGTGAACAGGATGGAAAGAACCTTTCTTCTGTAAGAGTACCGCCCTCTACCCCTCAGAGATCTTTCTCTAGGAACCAGAAAAGGATTAAGACAATGTGGTTCGAGAAATCCCAAGGGTTTTCTTCCAAGACATCTGGGGATAGACTCCCCTCCTTCTCATGGTAGAGGGGAGAACTCAAATAATGGACATCGTCCTTTTGAAAGGGATGGACTACAAAACAAATGCCTCAAGGGACCTTTCTCTGAGAGGTTTTGTAAGCATTCCTGAGCAATTACCTGACTGCCATTCTCTGGAGGCAGTCGGGAGACACTTATTATTGCATTCCTAAGCCTGGATGTTCATTGTGAATGAAAAATGGGTGCAGATGATGATAACCAGAAGCTATTATATCCCCTTTTTATGTCATCCCCCAAACTCTAAAAGGTTGCCAAATGTTTCACCCCTCTCAGAGATGAGCAGCCCTCTTAGAAATAGAAAAGCTGCTAAAGAAGTGAGTTACCCAAAAGGTACCACCAGACCAACAGGATGCTAAAAAAGAATGGGGACCTCAGCTTAATTGTGGACCTCAGCCATCTTAATCAATATGTCAAACAATCAAAACTCTGTATGGGCGTGATTCAGTCCAGTCTCCCACTTTTGAGAGTCAACGATTGGATGTGCTGCATAGACATGCAGAATGCATACTACCACATCAAGATGGCCAGGCAATCCAGAAGGTTTCTACACTTCATCTGGGAGCCAGTCACCACCAATTCATTACCTTGCCCATTGGATTCACTCCCAGGTGTTGACCAAAACCATGGTAGTGGTCACAGCTTATCTCAGGCTGCAGGGGGTTTGGGTGTTCCCATTTATGGACAACTGGTTATTTCCATCCCCACCAGGAATAAACTGATCCATGCCAAAGATTCCTTTCCCCAACTTTGTTTGTACATTGGCATCACAGTTTACTTGGGCAAGTCCAAATTCTTCCCTGTGCAGGTGATGGAATTCATATTCATTGGCACACACATGGACAAATCTTCTCAGGTAGTGATTATCTATTCTTTCCAACCATGTCCAGGAGGTTCACACTTGTCAGAAACAGACAGCAAGAATGGTTCTTTGGTTGCTGGGTTCGATGGCTGGTTCCATTACCTTGGTTCCTGTTGTGAGTTACCAGATGAGAGTGCTTCAGTGGACCTTCTGGCATCACCCTTTGACTTACCATGCAAGTCTGACAAATATTTGCAGGACGCACATTCACTGGTGGCTCAAATACCCTATGATACTGCAAGGTTACCCTTTCATTCTTCCAACCAAAGCCACGGTGACCACACGTAATTCCCATTTGGGGTTGAGGGAACAGTACAGGCGAAACACAGTCCAAGGCATGTGGTCCCTTTCTGAGGCCAGTCTCCATAGCAGCATTCCAGAGATGAGGGCAGTCCTTCTAGCTTTTCATGCTTTGCTGGCCTTCCTTCCCTCGAATTGATCTCTCTCCAGACCGACAACATGTTGGCAGTGTGGTGTATCAACAAACTGGGGAACCCATTCATACCTGCTGTGTCAAGAAGCCATGGGGGTTTGGCAATGGGCTATATCTTTCAACCACTTTATATTAAAAATGCACATTCTGGGGAAATCAAGTTTTCTAGCAGAGAGGCTGAGCAGGTCTGTGCTTCTGCCTCACAAGTGGCCCCTCAGTCTATTGGTGGTAGAGAAGATTTTCTGCTACTGGGGCCAGCTATGCAGCAATCTATTTGTCTCTCTCCACAATACTAAATGCAGCAGGTTCTTTGCCCTAATCCCCCAGAGGGGAGTCATCAAGAGACACTTTCATCCACACTTGGCCCAACAGTCTCCTTTATGCCTTTTATTCCACTATCTTACCAAAATTTATACAGAAGGCATTAGAGAGGATGGTCACAATGATCCTAATTGCTCCCTTGTGGTCTTGAGAAGTATGGTTCCCGTACTTCTAGCCACATCTGAAGCATCCCCTTGGTGCTGGTCCCATCCCAGATCTCCTTTCTCACCCATCCAGTATGCCTCCGACAGACATTTCAGCCTTCAAATTAACCTCTTGGTTTTTCCACTATCAGTTTTGAGAACAGAACCAAAAAAGTGTTCCGTATGACTGTAGACAACAAACCCAGAAGTTTGAGAACACTGAATCCACGGACTCTTGAGACACCAGTAATTCACCGATAAAGAACAAACCACTAGTAGTTGGGCTATACTGCAACTGTATAAATGTACACCAACCACTCGGTTAACAAAAAAATCTTCAATTTAATAATGTATTAAATTGAAGATTTTAATGTTAACTGAGTGGTTGGTGTACATTTATACAGTTGCAGTATAGCCCAACTACTAGTGGTTTGTTCTTTATCGGTGAATTACTGGTGTCTCAAAAGTCCGTGGATTCAGCGTTCTCAAACTTTTGGGTTTGTTGTCCACTATCAGCTTTGGCTAGTCAGTCCAGGTTCTCCTCCAGAGTAGTCTGCATACTAACATCTTCTCAGAGACCTTCTACCAAAAAGGTGTATAAAAGCAAATTGATAAAGTTTTCTGTTTGGGCCTTGCAGAAAAATGTACACCTCTTTTTGACTCCTCTTCCAGAAGTCTTAGATTTTCTAACTTCTGCAGCCAGCTACCCCTACCACTGGAGTCCATTTAGCTATTTCAAGTTTTCTACATTGGAGAAAACCAATCTCCTGTTGCTTGACTCAGATTATCTGAAGCCTTTTTTAAGGGGTGCATTCTTTCTCAGACTCCTTCTTAGAGATTCTACTCCTCCTTGGGGCATTACTGTTATAATTCAAGTCTTAAAGAGACCCCATTTTGAACCTGAAGCCAATGTTGATCTCATGTTTTTAATGTGGAAATTGTTGCTTTTGGTTGCAATTAATTCTGCCAGAAGTATATTAGAGCTCCAGGCACTTTCATGCAAGCCTCTGTACACTATTTTTTCACAAGGACAGAGTTTCCTTACAAACCCGTCCTCACTTCTTACCCAATTTAGCTACCAAAACTTCTTTAAATCAGACCATCAATCTCCCTTTTGTTCCTTAATTTTTCCAGTAAAGTAGAATACATGCTGCACCTGCTTATTGTCCCTCAACAGCTACAATTTTACATTCACTGTACTAAAGAATTCGGAAGTTTGTTCAACTTTGTGTGTCCTTTTCAGCAGTTTCTAAAGTTACCTTTCCAAGGTGCTTATTGCAAAAAAAAAAGGACTGGCCTTATCCAAGCCCATTAGAGCTCTCTCCAATAGATCCGTAGCAGCTTTCTACTGCTTTCTTTTCAAGAGTCTCTACTGATGATATTGGTGCTGCTGCTACTTGGTCTAATGTTCATACCTTCATATCACATTATAAATCTGACTTATGTTCTAGAGGTAGAACTGTTTATGGTTCAGCTGTCCTCTGGAATATACCATTCATGTCATGAGACCACTCAAGTTTTTCGTTATCTGTGGACTCTGTGCCATCTGTTGAGGAACGATGGAAGAGATAAGATCAGACACGAAAGTTATGTACTTACTATAATGCTAGGTTATTGTTGTGTGCTTCTGCCATTTTGTCAACTACCCTCCCACCTTTACCCCTGCTTGGATATGGAAATAGTTGTTCCTTTACCTGTGGTATGACCAAACTGATCCTAAGTCACTTCAGATGCAATTTTATCTCCAAATCAGCTTCTGAACTTTTTCTATCAATTTGGTTTACTTTTTTTTTTTGTATTATTACAACAAAAGTTATCTGTTAATTTTTCTTCCATAAACTTCATCTGAGATAATGTTAGGGTTTGCAGGGAGTTATGGGTAAGGGAAGAAACCTGAGTTTTGGATCCAAAGTCTTGAGTGGCCAAAGTCCAAGCTGAGGTCATATCTGAAAACCCATTTGTTGAGGAAGGATGGAGGCAGATAACACAGATCTAGCATTATGGTAAGCACGTAACTTTCAATCTGATGTCAATTTTCATTAATTCCTCAACCATTGGGGTCGCATCTGAACCTCGGATCCGACTCGGCTGTTATTTTCAGCTCGTGGTCACTAACAAACTCTCAAGCTCCTCCCTTAACCATAATGCTCTATCCCCTAACATACCTCAGATCTCGTTTGCAACATTCGCGTTCAGACATGGTCGTTCTGAGTGCTCAAGCTTAATGTAGTTTTTTTCAGAGATAACATTTTTATTGTATTTATCCTTTTCGTATTTTGTATCTATATATTACTTCTTTTATTGTAGTTTCTACCTTGCCTACGTTTGTGTATTTCTTATTACGTTAGTTGGTAAACCTTTCTGCTTCCCCTTTTATACACGTTGTTTGTATTCTTGATGCCATTGTTCATATCTCTCTCTCTTTCTTTATGTGAATATAAACAAAAAAAGTTTTTTTTGTTATTATCCCTGATTTTTTTGTATTATTAATAATGCCTGAAAAGCTGTCAGGATTTAAAAAATAGGAACAAACAAGAGCCAGCAACAGGTTCCCAAAGGCTTTAATGAAGTAAAATAGTGTCAAAGACACAAACACTCTCCATAACCTCAAACTAGTTTCGGTATAGTACCTTCTTCAGTGAGGATAACAACCATGATAATTCCATAGGACATGCTCCTTATATATACATAAATAATTAATCAACCAATGACCAAATGGTTACCAATTAGTTACAAAATCAGATTTAAAGACATGCTTCACACTGAAACCTAACTAATAAGTAGGAATTCATAAATGCACAAACAGTGCATGAATAATACAATTTAGACAAAAATATAAATGTGAATAACAATAATATAAGGCCAAGATGTGGTGTTAAATAACTAATAAATATATATATATATTATTAATATATATATAAATATATTACAAATGGTCATTCAAACCTGGAGAAAAAAGAGCTCCCAGGTGAATAATCCAGTATTTCTCTTTCATACTTAGGACACTCTGCCAACCAGTCTGGTTGGACCTATTACCCTGTACTTTATCAATGGCACAGAATATAAATTTAGCAGATGGATGCTTAACAGTATGTTGATATAATGCATTACTGATTTTATGAGTCCGAATGTCACTACGATGTTCTCCAATTCTAGTTCGGAGGGACCTTGAGGTTTTACCCACATAAAAGCTTGACACTGACATATAGCTAAATAAATCACCCAGCATGTTGAACAATTGGCAAATATCGTATATCAAATATCTTACTAGTATTGGCACTAGAAAATTCCTTAGTTTTGTTAATACTTAAACAGGAAGTGCAATGACCGCACGGAAAGTCCCCAACAACTCATCACCAGAAAGGGTAAGTTGTCTGTATGTTGTACCTTGACTGTCCTGTTGTTTATAATGAGAAAATAACGTGCTCAAAGTTTCGTCCCTCCTGTAAGAAATAGAACATTGGTCAGTCAAAATATGACGAAGATGTTCATTAGCCAAAAGTATATTCCAATTATTGTTCAACACACTTCTGATCAATTGATGATTTTTCCCAAATGTGGTAATAAATCTAATGGTATCACCTTTAACAGTATCCCTACTCTGATATTTTAAAAGATCTGATCTAGACTGCTGGTCTGTCCACAACCTGGCACTAGATATGTCCCTCATAGAATAACCTCTATCAAGAAATCTATAATTTAAATCCTTGATGGCATCTTCATGATCCTGAGGAGATGAATTAATACGTTTAAGATGCAGATATTGTGATTTAGGGATGTTGCGGATGGTGTGGCGTGGGTGCATGCTTGACGAATGAAGTAATGTATTAAATTGTGGATACTTCCTGTGTATTTTAGTGCTTAGGGTATTGTCCTCATTCCGATATACCGTGACATCCAAAAAGTCAATGGTACACTTATGGTATGTTATAGAGAATTCAATACCCCAAACATTGCTGTTCAAATGTTCCACAAATTCCATCAAATAGTCTACATCCGCACGCCACACCATCCAACAATCATCAAGATAACGTCTCCAAATATCCATCTCCTCTAAGTAAATATTATGCAAAGGATCATATATGAGACATTCCTCCAGGTATGCCATAAAGAGGTCAGCATATATGGGGGCAAAAGAAGCCCCATAGCTGTACCTCTGAGTTGCCAATAGCAATCACCCTGGAAGAAAAACATTTTGTTCAAAACATGCTCTGACAAACATACTAGTAGCGTGTTAAATCCAGGTGGGTATAGATCAGATCTTTGAAGCCAATAGTCTAACGCCTGTAGGCCAGCCCAATGAGGGATACTCGTATAAAGGGATTTCACGTCTAAAGTACACATTATCCAATCTGGATCTAATTGTGTATCAACCACGATGTTTAAAAATTCCGTGGTGTCCTGTATACGAGCTCTGACCATAGGCAATAGTGGCTTAAGATATGATGTTAGAAAAACCGATATAGGTTCTGTAAGGGATCCATGACAAGACACAATAGGTCTCACAGGAGGAGCACTGAGAGACTTGTGAATTTTGGGTAACAGATAAAGAATCTGCTTTTGTGGATCATCAACTTGAAGATGACTGGCAGTTTTGGATGAAATAATACCTTCTTGTACTGCTTGTTGGATGAATGCGTCAATGTCATGTTTAAACTGGGGTGTGGGATCTATCCTCATGTGCTTATAGCATTGGGCATCAGACAACTGTCTTAATCCTTCCTGTACATAATAGTCATTGTTCAGGACGACCACCGCACCCCCCTTATCCGCCTGGATGATGACAATATTGTGATTTTGTCTCAATTCAAACAAAGCTTCCCTCTCTGAAGGTGTGATATTGTCCTGGGCTATATTAATATTAAAATTAGGAAAATGTAGGTCCCTCAAAACAGCTTGTTGGAAAATCCCAACGTTTTTATTCATTGGAGGCTGGAATGTTGATTTTTTAAAAATAAAATCAGTAGATCTTTGAGTGACATAGTTACTCTGATCCTGAAAAAAAATTTTTAAATTCAACTTCCTACAAAATTCAATAACATCAACCGATACTGAATAATGGTCTGAGAAAAAACTTGGGACAAAACCCAATCCTTTATTGAGAACACAATGTTGTTCCTTAGTAAGTATATGATCAGACAAATTTAAGACATTATCAAAAGGTTGAACTATTTGTTCAGCAATGCCTGAACTAACCCCGTCATAGAGTCTGTATTTGTATCTGCTCTTATGCTTCCTCCCCTCGGATTTCCCAACATGTCTAAAGGGAACTTAGATTGATTTTTCTTTTTTACAGGGGATCTGACACTGGTGCCTCCCTCGCTGTCAGTGTAGGATGACTCCTCTCCTGAGGTACTGGTGTAACTGGAATCATGGTGTTTTAAAATTGACCTAGGTCTTTTCTTTGATTTACCCACATTTACCATTGGTCCCGCGTCCCTGAATCTAACAGTCCTTTGAACCTGAAATGGCTGACCTCTCTCATAATCCTGTATATCCCTGGAAAATTTTTTAAGTTTTCGATCCTTCACCATATTATCATAAACCGTAAGTTCCTTGGACAACCGCTCAACACAACTAGAATATTTATTACTATCCTTATATTTTTGGCATTCCATACTTAGATCTTGAACTTCCTTAAGCAAAATATCTACAGTTCTTTCATAATAATCCAATAAAATCTTCACAAATACCATTGAACCCTTCCTTAGGGCATCATCCCATTCCTCTGTGAGTCTCTGTTCAGATCTTCCCACAAGAGGACGTAACTTATCTGAAGGCCTCTGGGTGCCAAGCCTTTATGAAAATAGGCCTTGAACAACCTTAAATGCCAAATATTGGCTCTTAGCCCTCTGAGTCCTTTGTCCAATCTACGGAATGCCAAATCACAACCCCCTTCAATATTTGGGTTGTTTATATTTTGGTTGTTGCTTGGGGCTTCCACAAGGCCAAAAATGGCTATATCCTCCCTATCAGCACACAACCCTGATAATATATGGTCCAAATCCATGTTAGAAAGCGTGTGTTGATCAGTCATCCAAGGAAGTAACCCAATATTGAGACCCAAAAAAACAAAATTCAAGGGACGCGGAAACAATGAGTAAATATAATCTACCCGGACCTAGTATATATCATGGAACATACTGTTCCAGATGGAATGGAGTCATCCCCCATACACTGAACTAGAAAATTAAACTATGAGACATGCCTCATATAATAATCAAAAGATGTCCAATTGTAATTGTCAAATCCAAAAAAATTTTTGTGTAGACAATATAAGAAAAAATATATAAATTCGTCACTACCTAAAGTAGACAATGCATGTAATGCAATCATTAACATATGCCAAAACACATAAGTTCAAAGGGTAGGAAAAAGTTCTTTAAAAGAGCCCTAATCAAATGACTCCATAAAGATGTTACCATACCATAACTAAAATGGCCATAGAATAACAATAGTGCAAAAGGATGTACTGAACCAAATGTAGTCAACTCAATAGGAGTCCATCCCTAATAATAGCTGACATTGTTATGAAGTCCTATCCAGAAACAGTCATAATGTTACAAAAATGAAAATGTTTATAAAATAATGGGCATGACCACAATAAATGTGATCAGATAACAAAATATACCCAAACCCATAGGGTTAAGCACACATATACCATAATAATGTATGATTACCCTATTATATAGTCCCTGTATAACAATTATACATAAGTACCATAGTTTACCAAGGCCCATATAATATGAAAGACATTTCCATTATAAAAATATACATGTATCTGGCCTGAAGGACTTGTGATATGCAAAACTCACACAATATTGTACCTGATAATCAACCAATTATATTAACATATTGTTATAATAATAGGTACGAATTGTATAGAACTATCACAAAAGCCCCAAGTGTCCTGAAATCAAACCCCACAAAATTAGGCTGAAAAGTGATTATATATCAACCCCTATTACAAAAAAATGAGGTCATAACATATAGTACCAAATATCAATTACATTTGAGAAGAGTACATGTATTGTTAGAGCATATAAGCCTAAACATAACATTCACATATAACCCTTCTGATTCCAATAAGACATCCGACTGTATAATCACAGCCCAATTCACAAAATACCAATCTGGAATAAATCTAGTGGGAATTCGTTAAATAGTATGACATCAAAAACAAAGCACCATCATAGCAACGGACTCTACAAGTTCGTATTGGCAATACCCCGGCCTAAAAAAGGACATATAGTATTCCAAGCACACACAATGTTATACCTATTCACAAAAAATATGTCATAAGCATATCGTAACAGTGAACACAGATAATATGTGTGTCTCACCTAAGCCCCAAATATCTAGAGAGTAAAACCCTTCTTGGGAAATAAACTCAAAGAATAATTCTGTACCTGCCCCTATGGCCAGGAAATAAAGTCGTAACATCCAATACACAATTGCAATACACAATTGCAATAACATTGAAAAACATACATATATTATTACAACATGTTATACATAAACATAATGTTCACATAGATAATACTATGACACATGTGACAGTATAATCACAACCCAATGAACAAATTGTCCCAATCGGAAAAGAAAATCCAGTAGAAATTTGTTAAATAATACGCCATCAAAGATAAGGCGCCATCATGGCGTAGGCCTCAACAAGTTCGTATCTGGAATGCCCACCGATGGAACCGTAGCAATCCTGAAAAACGTTGCTGCAAACAGTTATTGAATGTGTCCTCATCAAAATAAGAACATACATAGTTAAAGTCAAAAATGTACGCCTGTTAGAAAACAGAGCCAACCATGCCTGCCGCAAACATTCCGTGATGCTACCTTGCCAGTCCCGTACAGAACTAGTCCCATAGACAATGGCGTAAAAAACAAAAAACGCCTTGAAAAATGTAATGGTTCCCCACAATTATAGTGAACTCATATTCAATAGATAGATTAAACCAGCCAACAAACTATACGCTCCCATATGACAATTACGGAGCATAAGAAACGTGGCGGTCTTATGAAAACCAGACGCTTGGAAATGTAAGAAAAAAAGTCCAAACTGTAATAAAAAAAGTCACCACTCTTGAGCCTTCAAAAACCGAAGCATGCAATAAATCCAAATGTTCTTCATATAAGGAGGAAGTCCAAATTCCAAAGGAGAGGAGTCATCTCTGCAACAGCCAGGGAGCCAACACCAACAGCGAGGAAAACACACTGTGACACACTAACCCACGCACGTTCAAGCTTGCACGGCCCAACAGCAGAACAGGAACAAACAAGAGCCAGCAACAGGTTCCCAAAGGCTTTAATGAAGTAAAATAGTGTCAAAGACACAAACACTCTCCATAACCTCAAACTAGTTTCGGTATAGTACCTTCTTCAGTGAGGATAACAACCATGATAATTCCATAGGACATTACATTTTTCAAGGCGTTTTTTGTTTTTTACGCCATTGTCTATGGGACTAGTTCTGTACGGGACTGGCAAGGTAGCATCACGGAATGTTTGCGGCAGGCATGGTTGGCTCTGTTTTCTAACAGGCGTACATTTTTGACTTTAACTATGTATGTTCTTATTTTGATGAGGACACATTCAATAACTGTTTGCAGCAACGTTTTTCAGGATTGCTACGGTTCCATCGGTGGGCATTCCAGATACGAACTTGTTGAGGCCTACGCCATGATGGCGCCTTATCTTTGATGGCGTATTATTTAACAAATTTCTACTGGATTTTCTTTTCAGATTGGGACAATTTGTTCATTGGGTTGTGATTATACTGTCACATGTGTCATAGTATTATCTATGTGAACATTATGTTTATGTATAACATGTTGTAATAATATATGTATGTTTTTCAATGTTATTGCAATTGTGTATTGCAATTGTGTATTGGATGTTACGACTTTATTTCCTGGCCATAGGGGCAGGTACAGAATTATTCTTTGAGTTTATTTCCCAAGAAGGGTTTTACTCTCTAGATATTTGGGGCTTAGGTGAGACACACATATTATCTGTGTTCACTGTTACGATATGCTTATGACATATTTTTTGTGAATAGGTATAACATTGTGTGTGCTTGGAATACTATATGTCCTTTTTTAGGCCGGGGTATTGCCAATACGAACTTGTAGAGTCCGTTGCTATGATGGTGCTTTGTTTTTGATGTCATACTATTTAACGAATTCCCACTAGATTTATTCCAGATTGGTATTTTGTGAATTGGGCTGTGATTATACAGTCGGATGTCTTATTGGAATCAGAAGGGTTATATGTGAATGTTATGTTTAGGCTTATATGCTCTAACAATACATGTACTCTTCTCAAATGTAATTGATATTTGGTACTATATGTTATGACCTCATTTTTTTGTAATAGGGTTGATATATAATCACTTTTCAGCCTAATTTTGTGGGGTTTGATTTCAGGACACTTGGGGCTTTGTGATAGTTCTATACAATTGTACTATTATTATAACAATATGTTAATATAATTGGTTGATTATCAGGTACAATATTGTGTGAGTTTTGCATATCACAAGTCCTTCAGGCCAGATACATGTATATTTTTATAATGGAAATGTCTTTCATATTATATGGGCCTTGGTAAACTATGGTACTTATGTATAATTGTTATACAGGGACTATATAATAGGGTAATCATACATTATTATGGTATATGTGTGCTTAACCCTATGGGTTTGGGTATATTTTGTTATCTGATCACATTTATTGTGGTCATGCCCATTATTTTATAGACATTTTCATTTTTGTAACATTATGACTGTTTCTGGATAGGACTTCATAACAATGTCAGCTATTATTAGGGATGGACTCCTATTGAGTTGACTACATTTGGTTCAGTACATCCTTTTGCACTATTGTTATTCTATGGCCATTTTAGTTATGGTATGGTAACATCTTTATGGAGTCATTTGATTAGGGCTCTTTTAAAGAACTTTTTCCTACCCTTTGAACTTATGTGTTTTGGTATATGTTAATGATTGCATTACATGCATTGTCTACTTTAGGTAGTGACAAATTTATATATTTTTTCTTATATTGTCTACACAAAAATTTTTTTGGATTTGACAATTACAATTGGACATCTTTTGATTATTATATGAGGCATGTCTCATAGTTTAATTTTCTAGTTCAGTGTATGGGGGATGACTCCATTCCATTTGGAACAGTATGTTCAATGATATATACTAGGTCCGGGTAGATTATATTTACTCATTGTTTCCGCGTCCCTTGAATTTTGTTTTTTTGGGTCTCAATATTGGGTTACTTCCTTGGATGACTGATCAACACACGCTTTCTAACATGGATTTGGACCATATATTATCAGGGTTGTGTGCTGATAGGGAGGATATAGCCATTTTGGCCTTGTGGAAGCCCCAAGCAACAACCAAAATATAAACAACCCAAATATTGAAGGGGGTTGTGATTTGGCATTCCGTAGATTGGACAAAGGACTCAGAGGGCTAAGAGCCAATATTTGGCATTTAAGGTTGTTCAAGGCCTATTTTCATAAAGGCTTGGCACCCAGAGGCCTTCAGATAAGTTACGCCCTCTTGTGGGAAGATCTGAACAGAGACTCACAGAGGAATGGGATGATGCCCTAAGGAAGGGTTCAATGGTATTTGTGAAGATTTTATTGGATTATTATGAAAGAACTGTAGATATTTTGCTTAAGGAAGTTCAAGATCTAAGTATGGAATGCCAAAAATATAAGGATAGTAATAAATATTCTAGTTGTGTTGAGCGGTTGTCCAAGGAACTTACGGTTTATGATAATATGGTGAAGGATCGAAAACTTAAAAATTTTCCAGGGATATACAGGATTATGAGAGAGGTCAGCCATTTCAGGTTCAAAGGACTGTTAGATTCAGGGACGGGAGCAATGCTAAATGTGGGTAAATCAAAGAAAAGACCTAGGTCAATTTTAAAACACCATGATTCCAGTTACACCAGTACCTCAGGAGAGGAGTCATCCTACACTGACAGCGAGGGAGGCACCAGTGTCAGATCCCCTGTAAAAAGAAAATCAATCTAAGTTCCCTTTAGACATGTTGGGAAATCGAGGGGAGGAAGCATAAGAGCAGATACAACCACAGACTCTATGACGCGGTTAGTTCAGGCATTGCTGAACAAATAGTTCAACCTTTGATAATGTCTTAAATTTGTCTGATCATATACTTACTAAGGAACAACATTGTGTTCTCAATAAAGGATTGGGTTTTGTCCCAAGTTTTTTCTCAGACCATTATTCAGTATCGGTTGATGTTATTGAATTTTGTAGGAAGTTGAATTTAAAAATTTTTTTTCAGGATCAGAGTAACTATGTCACTCAAAGATCTACTGATTTTATTTTTAAAAAATCAACATTCCAGCCTCCAATGAATAAAAACGTTGGGATTTTCCAACAAGCTGTTTTGAGGGACCTACATTTTCCTAATTTTAATATTAATATAGCCCAGGACAATATCACACCTTCAGAGAGGGAAGCTTTGTTTGAATTGAGACAAAATCACAATATTGTCATCATCCAGGCGGATAAGGGGGGTGCGGTGGTCGTCCTGAACAATGACTATTATGTACAGGAAGGATTAAGACAGTTGTCTGATGCCCAATGCTATAAGCACATGAGGATAGATCCCACACCCCAGTTTAAACATGACATTGACGCATTCATCCAACAAGCAGTACAAGAAGGTATTATTTCATCCAAAACTGCCAGTCATCTTCAAGTTGATGATCCACAAAGCAGAAACAAAGCACCCTGAACCACTGCTAGGTAGGCCCACAAATTTATTAAGCCGAACAGTTCACTCGAAAAAATAACGCTGAATCAAATCACCATACGTTTTCGTCCACAACTTCATCAGATTACACTAATACATTCAGTTAACTGCTTTTATATACTCATCCAAATTTTAAAAAACAGCCAGTAAAAACAATCATTGTACATAGAAATGCATTGAGTTACTGCCCTCTACTGACAAGGAGGATTATTACACATTAATGTCACAATTTTGCTGATCTCATTTTTAATACAGGGGCAAGTGAGATCATGTCATTTAAACCAGGGAATTTACTGGCCTCCAACACCACTTGCCAGTATAATGTCCTGTATTCAACTAAAGTCTCCCACATACCGCCCTGGGGTCCTTTGGCACAACCTCTAATATAAAAACTGAAATTCAGCTTCAGGACAAGTTTTTGTGTGTTTGTACAGAGAATTTGTTTCACATTTTATACGAATATCATAGGTGTGCTCATAAATTCTCTGCTTAACCTTTCTTTCACTCTTGCCAATGTAAAAGCATTACATTTTTACATAACCCAACATAAATAATCCCTTTTGTGTTACAATTCAATAAAAGTTTTTAAAGTTAAAATTTTGTTATTTCTGGCAGGTAAAGTAATGGTGTCCCCAGTAATCAAATAAGAACAATAATTACAAGCACCACATTTAAATACACCAGCTTTTTGTTTGTACCTGCTAACCTTGAATTCCCTTTACTACCTCTTTCAAAAATATCCTTCAGGGTGTTCCCTTTCCTATAAATATGTTTTATTTCACCCTGGAAAATGTGATTTAAGTCAGAAACTTTAGAAAAGTTAATCCACTCTTTGTCAAAAATTCTTTTGATCACACCAGCTTGTCCATCATATGTGGTAATGATACCTGATACGAATTCATTATTTAACCCATCTACTTTCTTGTTTGTGACTTGTTGAGTTGCAACATCTTCAATTTTACCCAATACAGGGGCAAACCTTCCCTTCCTCCCATCACTGACTTCTTTAGAAACTCTATCAATGAGCTCTTCCGGGTAGCCTCTATTCAGGAACATGTTTCTCAGGTTTTTACATTCGTTACCATAACATGCATCATCAGAAGTCATTCTACACAAGCGCACAAATTGCCCTTTTATAACACTCCTTTTCTGGTGTGGGGGGTGCGAACTTGAAAGGAATTCAAGGTTAGCAGGTACAAACAAAAAAGCTGGTGTATTTAAATGTGGTGCTTGTAATTATTGTTCTTATTTGATTACTGGGGACACCATTACTTTACCTGCCAGAAATAACAAAATTTTAACTTTAAAAACTTTTGCGAATTGTAACACAAAAGGGATTATTTATGTTGGGTTATGTAAAAAATGTAATGCTTTTTACATTGGCAAGAGTGAAAGAAAGGTTAAGCAGAGAATTTATGAGCACACCTATGATATTCGTATAAAATGTGAAACAAATTCTCTGTACAAACACACAAAACTTGTCCTGAAGCTGAATTTCAGTTTTTATATTAGAGGTTGTGCCAAAGGACCCCAGGGCGGTATGTGGGAGACTTTAGTTGAATACAGGGAATTATACTGGCAAGTGGTGTTGGAGGCCAGTAAATTCCCTGGTTTAAATGACATGATCTCACTTGCCCCTGTATTAAAAATGAGATCAGCAAAATTGTGACATTAATGTGTAATAATCCTCCTTGTCAGTAGAGGGCAGTAACTCAATGCATTTCTATGTACAATGATTGTTTTTACTGGCTGTTTTTTAAAATTTGGATGAGTATATAAAAGCAGTTAACTGAATGTATTAGTGTAATCTGATGAAGTTGTGGACGAAAACGTATGGTGATTTGATTCAGCGTTATTTTTTCGAGTGAACTGTTCGGCTTAATAAATTTGTGGGCCTACCTAGCAGTGGTTCAGGGTGCTTTGTTTCTGCTTACTGGTTTGTTCTGCATCCTCCGTTTTTTGATGATCCACAAAAGCAGATTCTTTATCTGTTACCCAAAATTCACAAGTCTCTCAGTGCTCCTCCTGGGAGACCTATTGTGTCTGGTCATGGATCCCTTACAGAACCTATATCGGTTTTTCTAACATCATATCTTAAGCCACTATTGCCTATGGTCAGAGCTCGTATACAGGACACCACGGAATTTTTAAACATCGTGGTTGATACACAATTAGATCCAGATTGGATAATGTGTACTTTAGACGTGAAATCCCTTTATACGAGTATCCCTCATTGGGCTGGCCTACAGGCGTTAGACTATTGGCTTCAAAGATCTGATCTATTCCCACCTGGATTTAACACGCTACTAGTATGTTTGTCAGAGCATGTTTTGAACAAAAATGTTTTTTTCTTCCAGGGTGATTGCTATTGGCAACTCAGAGGTACAGCTATGGGGGCTTCTTTTGCCCCCATATATGCTGACCTCTTTATGGCATACCTGGAGGAATGTCTCATATATGATCCTTTGCATAATATTTACTTAGAGGAGATGGATATTTGGAGACGTTATCTTGATGATTGTTGGATGGTGTGGCGTGCGGATGTAGACTATTTGATGGAATTTGTGGAACATTTGAACAGCAATGTTTGGGGTATTGAATTCTCTATAACATACCATAAGTGTACCATTGACTTTTGGATGTCACGGTATATCGGAATGAGGACAATACCCTAAGCACTAAAATACACAGGAAGTATCCACAATTTAATACATTACTTCATTCGTCAAGCATGCACCCACGCCACACCATCCGCAACATCCCTAAATCACAATATCTGCGTCTTAAACGTATTAATTCATCTCCTCAGGATCATGAAGATGCCATCAAGGATTTAAATTATAGATTTCTTGATAGAGGTTATTCTATGAGGGACATATCTAGTGCCAGGTTGTGGACAGACCAGCAGTCTAGATCAGATCTTTTAAAATATCAGAGTAGGGATACTGTTAAAGGTGATACCATTAGATTTATTACCACATTTGGGAAAAATCATCAATTGATCAGAAGTGTGTTGAACAATAATTGGAATATACTTTTGGCTAATGAACATCTTCGTCATATTTTGACTGACCAATGTTCTATTTCTTACAGGAGGGCAAAACTTTGGGCACGTTATTTTCTCATTATAAACATCAGGACAGTGGAGGTGCAACATACAGACAACTTACCCTTTCTGGTGATGAGTTGTTGGGGACTTTCCCGTGCGGTCATTGCACTTCCTGTTTAAGTATTAACAAAACTAAGGAATTTTCTAGTGCCAATACTAGTAAGATATTTGATATAATGATATTTGCCAATTGTTCAACATGCTGGGTGATTTATTTAGCTATATGTCAGTGTCAAGCTTTTTATGTGGGTAAAACCTCAAGGTCCCTCCGAACTAGAATTGGAGAACATCGTAGTGACATTCGGACTCATAAAATCAGTAATGCATTATATCAACATACTGTTAAGCATCCATCTGCTAAATTTATATTCTGTGCCATTGATAAAGTACAGGGTAATAGGTCCAACCAGACTGGTTGGCAGAGTGTCCTAAGTATGAAAGAGAAATACTGGATTATTCACCTGGGAGCTCTTTTTTCTCCAGGTTTGAATGACCATTTGTAATATATTTATATATATATTAATAATATATATATATTTATTAGTTATTTAACACCACATCTTGGCCTTATATTATTGTTATTCACATTTATATTTTTGTCTAAATTGTATTATTCATGCACTGTTTGTGCATTTATGAATTCCTACTTATTAGTTAGGTTTCAGTGTGAAGCATGTCTTTAAATCTGATTTTGTAACTAATTGGTAACCATTTGGTCATTGGTTGATTAATTATTTATGTATATATAAGGAGCATGTCCTATGGAATTATCATGGTTGTTATCCTCACTGAAGAAGGTACTATACCGAAACTAGTTTGAGGTTATGGAGAGTGTTTGTGTCTTTGACACTATTTTACTTCATTAAAGCCTTTGGGAACCTGTTGCTGGCTCTTGTTTGTTCCTGTTCTGCTGTTGGGCCGTGCAAGCTTGAACGTGCGTGGGTTAGTGTGTCACAGGATTTAAAAAATGTCAGAAATGTGGTCACAAATTATGGCTTTCTGACTTCCATGCCTTGTGTATATTGTCTAGGCCTGGAGGATCTTGAAACAGATTGCAAAATTTGCAAGTTCTGTAATATTTGGGCCATCCCTGATAGGGAGAACAAACTAATTTTAAAAGGCTTGCTTTCTTTCTCATTCTCTGAAGCTCTATCTGGGGCTCATCCCCCCCCAAACCTAAACAAAGAGAGCTTTCTGTAAGCTTTCAGATCCATCTGGATCTTCAACCCTATCCTCAGATCCAACAATGGAACCTTCCAAGAAAAAAATTAAGAAATTGGATCCTGTGCCTGCTCTTTCCCTGAAGCCGGTGTCTGTAAGTAAGTCATCTTCCACTGATCCTGTCTTTTTGGATCGAAAGCTGTTAACCTAGGATCTGTTACTCCCCACCATAGATCCAGTACCCACTTGGGTACCATCTCCTTTTTTGGAATCCTGCTGGCACTCTAGATCTCTCTCGGTGACATCATCTTGTTCTTCCAGAAGCCTGAACGAGGCCGATGTGGATCAGATTCGAGGCTTTCTCTGAGGGCATTGGCTTCGAGTGCTTCGGAGCTGGACACCTCTCGTAGCCGAAGCATCCCTGTAGGATCCGAGGCATTGGCATCAACTCTGAAGCTTTTGGAACCATCTCAGCCCCTCGGAGCTTCGGCATTGGATAGCTCAGCTCTGACCTCTGCTTGGGTATATTGCCTTTGGAGCAGGGGGAGCCGATGGGTCAGTAGTTCGGCTTCTCTGCTCCATCGACTTCTTTCTCCCCAGGGCATTCTGCCTTTGAGGTAGTGGATGAACAGTTCCTCCCCCCTTGGATCTCCTGTCTGAATCCCATATGACTTTGCCTTGAGACCCATCATTCCACTCCACAGGGACAGCCAGCAAAAAGTCTTCAGGCTACCCAGCAAGATTTTCATATTTCTTCCGGTACTTCTCCGGAACACCCAGCTGAAGAAGTCCCTAGGAAGAGGAAGTGCAAGAGAAGGAACTTGGAATCCCCCCCCCAGTAATCCATCACTAAATATACCGATTTCGATGAAGGGAAGGATCTCCAAGATATCCACCTGAAGATGGCGAACTCATTGACTTGATCTCTAAGCGAGTGTGGAAGGAACCAGACACAGGTGAGCCAATCCCCAAAAGACTAGATCAGATTTTGGCACCTCCTACAGGAAGGGAATTTTGGAGCAAGAGAGTACCCGTAGATGCCATGATCATGGCAGCAGCCACCAAGAAAGAACTCGCAGACCAGAGTTCTTCTGTCCATCACCCTAACAGGGAATCAGGGGCATTTTACAGATTTGGGAAGTGTGTGTATGCTTCAGTAACCCTTGCACTCTGATCACTGAATTATTTGGCACACTTCACAAGATTACAGAGGGATCTGATTAAGGAACTTCCAGATTCCCTCTCTGGGACCAGTACTTCTGAAGCTCAGTCTTCTGTATTTTCACAGTTGGCTGCCCTACTATCGATCACTAACTCGTCCATAAGGCTCATCTCCTATGTGGCTGAAGGTACCTCAAGGGTGGTGGGTTCAGACATTTTCATTAGGAGGCATGCCTGGATGCTCTTGTGTGACTTTGCGGAGCCCATCAAGTCCTCGTTCATCAATGTACCTTTTGACACACTGTTCATATGTGTGCAAGATGAAAAGACCCTTTCTGCAGTGGGAGTATGTTTTTCAACCCCTCAGAGGACCTTTTCCAGGAATCAACCAGGAGGTGAGAAAATGTGGTTCAGAAAGTCCTAGAGTCTTTTCCAAGATCCCCATGGTGATGGTTCTCCCAGGGCCGGGGGGAGGCGGGACTTAGAAGATGCTGCCCATGTGGCAGAGGAGGCCGTTATAACCAAGGTCCAGAAATTCCTTCTCTAATAGACCCTACCAGCGCTCTTGAAAGGAGGCCTGATTGTCCTCCTCTAGAGGCAATTGGAGGTCGTTTATCCCTGCACCAGAGAGCCTGGCTAGACATTACAAAAGATGTATGGGTGCAGAGGATTATTTCCAGAGGTTATATAATGTCCTTTCCCCTACCACCTCCACCTGTATGCGAAATTCCCGATCTTCCTCTCAGTCAGTGGAAAGCAGCAGCACTAGAAATACAAAAGCTGCTAGAAAAAAAGAGTCATCTAAGAGGTCCCACCAGACCAGACAATCCGGAACTTACTAAAGATTCTTCTTAGTGCCAAAGAAAACGGGGGACTGGAGACCAGTTTTGGATTACAGTAGTCTGAACAAATCAGTTCAGCACACCAAGGTCCGGATAGTCATGATTCAATCCATTCTGCCCTTTTTGTGTAAGGATGACTGGATGTGCTCAATAGACCTTCAGGATGCATACCATCACATAAATATGAACACACAATCTATAAGGTTTTTACACTTATGGCTTGGAGCCAGTCATTACCAGTTGAAAAAACTGCCCTTTGACCTCACCACAGCCCTCAGGTGTTGACCAAATGAATGGCAGTAGTAGCAGCTCACTTGAGACTACAGTGATTCCAAGTGTTTCCGTATGTGAACGACTGGTTCATTACTGCTGTGACCAGGTATCTACTGATAAGAACTCAAGACCAGGTACTCCAGACTCGCTTCAGTTTGCAGATCACCATAAATTACAACAAGTCTCAGAACCATCTCAGACGCTAGAGTTCATAGGACCCCTGTTCAATTTCATATCCATTACAGCTTCTCTTCCTCTGTCAAGACTACAAACAATCAGATTCCAGGTGAGAAAGATAATTCACAACTCCGCAGTCTCAGCCCGATTGATCTTCCAAGCCTTGGGATCAATGTCTGCATCTATAGTTTGTCTCACTAGCAAGATTTGATATGAGGATTCTTCCATGGATGTTAGCAACTCAGTGGTCCATTCTTCATCAGCATATGTCCAAAAACTTACCCAAACATGCAAAAGATACCTTTGGTGATGGATCCACTCAGATCAAGTTCTGCAAGACCGTCCCTTCACTCTTCCTCAACCCAAGGCCATAGTGACCATGGATGCATTTCAGATTGGGCAGGGGGGACACTTCTTGTAAAAGACAGTCCAAGGCACATGGTCCCCAGAAGAGGCCAATTTGCATATCAATGTCCTGGAAATGAGGGCAGTGCTCTAAGTGTTGCAGGCCTTCCAAAACACTCTCCCTTTTAGACAGACAATATGTCTGTGGTTTGGTATATTAGCAACCAAGGAGGAACCGGATCTTACCCCTTGTGTTGAGAAGCTCTCAGAGTTTGGCAATGGGCGATCTCCTCATCCAGTCGATTTCTGATAGCAGCACACATTCCAGGGAAATCCACTGTGATAGCTGACAAGTTGAGCAGGTCCATTCTACTACCTCACAAGTGGTCTATCAACAAAAATGTGGCAGAAATAATTTTTTGTCAGTAAGGCCAGCAATGTTGCGACTTTTATGCGTCTCCCCTAAACAATAGGTGCAGCAGGTTCTTTGCTGTAATCTGCCCCCTGCCAAGAGACTGTCCTTCATGATTGGCCCCCCAATCTTAACTGTGCTTATCCCCAATTCCCTTAATCCGCACATTTCTGCAGAAAGCATCCAGGTTGAAGACCAAGGTTATCCTCATTGCCCCTTACTGACCTCAATAAATTTGGTTCCTCTTCATTTGGCATGATCCAATCTTCCTTGGAGTCTGGATGCACTTCCAGACCTTCGGCCAAACCCAACAGGCATGATTCACCCCGATATCTCAAAACTAAAACTGACCGCATGGTTTCTCCACTTCCATTGATTGCCAGACAACATACTGTCTGTCCCCCTGTTCGTCATATACTTTTTTCTTCCCACAACACTTCCACAAGGAAGCTTTACAGAAGTAAATGGAAGAGATTTGTTTTTTGGGCATAGCAGAAATGTATTGACCCTCTTACACCACTACATAGTGTCCTTGAATTTTTAGCAACAATTTTCAGCGAAGGAGTCAGATCCTTATCAACTGTTAGGGTACAGCTAGCTGCCATTTTTAATTTTCATGTTGGGATTGAAAACTCTCCCTTGGCTTCATCTAAACTTTGTAAAGCCTTTTTGAGAGGTACCCTTCTTTTGAGGCCCCCTTATAAAGATCCAACTCCAGCATGGGATTTAAATTTGGTATTACAATCCTAAATTCATTCACCTTTCGGACCAGCAACTAAATGTGAGAACATGTTTGACCTGGAAGACTATATTTTTGGTAGCCATCACTTCTGCTAGAAGACTGTAAGAACTTCAAGCACTGTCTTCTAAACCTCCTTACTTAATATTTCATAAGGATAGGGTGGCTTTACAAACTAATCCTACCTTCCTTTCTAAGGTGGGGTCAGAATCAAACATCAACGAATCTATTAATTTGCCATTTTCTTTCCAGATTTTACAAACAAGCGTGAATATATGTTACACTTACTGGATGTTCACAAACAATTGCATTTTCACTTACATAGATCTAAAAGTTTTAGAAAAGCATATCGGTTGATGTTATGTTGTCCCATCTCACCTTTATTCTTGCGGGTTGGGTTCAGAACCAAGCATCGGTTCTGACTCAGCCTTTTACTAAAGCTTGAGAGCTTCCATGGGCTCAAGGCTATACCTTATCCCGTTATGCCTAGGGAAGGTTACACAGTTCTTGTTTGCCGCTAAACTTGATCGGGTGCTTCTCACTAAGCTCAGGCTAAGTGAAATTCTTTTTTTCACATAATATTCTGTTATTTCATATTATTTGACATAAAAATGGTCTGTTATTTGAAGTGTATTTAGGTTTTAGTTTGTGCTAATTCCCTAAATTTTCGCTTGTTGCATTCTGTTGTGGCTGGCCGTCACTTTCGTTAGACCTACAACCTCCTATCCTGTCTCTAAAGCTTTAATTTATCCTTACAAACCCATTTAAATTAGAGGGTTCATCTTTCTTCTTTGTTTTTAGCCCGTTTAAATTAGAGGGCTTCCCCTTTTTTCTACTTCCTTTCCCTTCTAAGAGGTTTTGTCATTTTACTTAGAGATGTCTCCTCTGGCTAGAGAAGATCGTCATTTTAGAGACCTCTCCTCTAGTCCCCTTCTCCCTGCGTGTCTGTTAAAAAAAAAAAAAAAAAAAAAAAAAGAGTAGCTTTTTGTATTTACCTGTTATTGTCGTCTGCTTAATAGTTGAATAGTTGAAAAGTTTTATAGTTCGTTTGGTAGCATTATTGTTATTATCTTTAATGTAGTTTTTCCTGGACAGTGTTGGTGGTGTTCTGGTTGTTTTTTCCACTATGTCCAAAGAAGGAAAAGAAGTGAAGCAGTCAGGCTTCAAGAAGTGTGACTCCTATACACAAAAAATGTCTTTAACTGACAGGCACACTGTTTGTGTCTATTGTTTAGGTGCGGTACACCTTCAAGATTCCTGCTCCATTTGCCATGGCTTTAGCTCTAGGATCCTGCAGGAATGTAAGAAAAAACTTGTAGTTAGGGGATTGCTCAAAGGTCCATTTGCTAAGGCATTAGAAGGTAACCAGACCTCCTAGAAAACATCTCAGTCCCCAAAGTCTGGCAAATCAACAAAAAAAGCTTCTTCTTTGGCTCCTGCTTCTAAGCCGGCAGAAAAGCTATCAAAGGACACGACTTCGGACCCAAAGGCTTTCGGGCCCAAAAAGACTATTCCTTCAGTTCCACCAGTTTTGTCAGAACCGACTAGGAACCATAGACTGAGCCACTCCCCAACCTTGGAGCCAGTCTCCTCAGTCACCTCTTTTACATTCGGTGGCTGGTAATATGAAATCCTCAACCCCATCCTCTCTATCCTGCAGGAGCCTGTCAGATGACGACATGGAGCGGATGGTCAAGAGGTTGCTTCGGACTCTGGCTCTGGCCAAGATCCTTTCGAGTCCAGCCCATAATGAAGTGTAACCGACAACTGCTACTGGCCCTTCTTCTGTTCCTCCTCTGACCCGAGTGGTTTTGGATCTGGAATGCTCGGATGTCTTTGTGGTGGGACTGTCTGGTCTGAGACTCACCCCTGGGTTTTCAGCCCCGATTTCTACTCCGACCTGTTTGGTACCATCTTCTGTCGAGGGGTCTGGGAGCTGATGCTCCCCTGTCCGGTCCATGGAGGAGAGTCTGATCGGACCTTTGTCGGATCCGATTCTACCTCTCGGGACATCAGCGCAGGTGAGCTCGGCACCTACATCTGCCTCGAAGCCCACATCCTTGGTACGGGGGAAGTCTCCTGGCTCTTTGGAGTCAGAGGCCCCCACGGGCCTGGGTCATGGTGCCTTCGAGGTGATGAGTGTGCTGTCACCCCAGACTGCTCCACCCTCTGATCCAGGCAGTCTTCCCCCAAAAGAGCCAGTGTCTGACTCTGTTCCACCCACCAGGCGTAGAGAACCAATGCCTCAGGATGCCCCATTGGGTGAGTCACTCTCTTTTGAGACCTCCCCAGAGGACCCCTCCGGAAAGGTCCCTCGGAAGAGAACTTATAAGAGGAAACATCTAGACTCCCCTGAGGAGTTTGTCAATTTGAATATGGATTTAGAGGATTCAGAAGGGTCCCCACGGTCACCCTCTGAGGATGTCACCTTTTCAGACATCCTAGACATCCTAAAGTAGAGAGGTGGCTGGAAGACCCTTACCCCTTCTGAGGATGAGTCCGTATACCTGGAGGCATTTGGATCTCGACCCTCCACCTCTTGGGTGTCTCCGCCTTTTGATCAGCTCCTTGATGTAGTCAGTCAAAGGGCATGGGGCTCCCCAAAATCTGTGGAACCTGTTCCGAGGAGGCCCAACAAATTTATAACTGCCCCATCTGACAGTGAATTCTTGACCAAAGGTGTCCCGGTAGATGTTATGGTGGTAGTGGCGGCGGCGACCAAAAAGGAGTTAGCTGAGACTTCTTCATCTATCCATCCACCGAATAAGGAATCTAACGATGGACAGATATGGGAAATGTATTTTCTCGTCAGCGGCCTTTACTCTCAGGTCACTGAACTACTTAACTCATTTTACCAGACTTCAGAGGAATCTCCTGAAGGAGCTAGGAGATACCCCCCAAGGTTCTACAGCTGCAGGGATGTCACACAAGGTGACCTCTCGGCTTGCTACCTTAAGTTCTGTAGTCAACTTCTCTATGCGGCTCATCTCTTATGCAGCCGATGGACCAAGTAGGGCAGCAGGCACAGGAATAGTTCTGAGGAGGCATTCCTGGATGCGCCTTTGCGAGTCTGCTGAGCCCTTCAAGTCTTCCTTCATAAACGCCCCTTTTGACGGCTCATTCTTGTCCGGGCCAAAAATTAGAGACTCTGACCAGGTGCGAACAGGAAGATAAAACTCTGTCTGCTGTGGGAGTACGTTTTTTCTTCCCTATCAGGCCTTATCCCAAAGGCCATAAGAGCAGGAAAATGTGGTTCTGTAAATCCCAGGAGCTTCACTGGATGCAAGTGGTGACATTTCCCCCAGGGGCAGAGGGGGAAATAATGGAAGATGCCAATCTCGTGGCAGAGGGGGTCCGCAAAATCAGAGCGACAGAGATACGTTCTCTGGCAGACCCTTCCAGTGCTCCTGAAAGGAGACCCGTTTGTCCACTTCTGGATGCAGTCAGGGGCAGACTATCACTGTACCCAAAAGTCTGGCTGAACATCACTCAAGACAAATGGGTACAGTCAGTAATATCCAGGTGATACAACATACCCTTTTCCACCCCACTCCCACAAACAAGATCAGTCCCAGACATTCCACTCAGTCAAAGGGATCAAGCAACCCTAGAGATACAAAGGTTGGTAAGAAAAAGAGTCATCCAAGACGTCCCTGCAGACCAAATCGGATCCGGAACTTATTCAAGGCTCTTTTTAGTTAAAAGGAAACGGGACTGGCGGCCCATCTTGGATCTCAGCAGGCTGAAGAAGTCCATAAAAAAATCAAAGTTCTGGATGGTGACACTGCAGTTTATACTCCCTTTTCTGGGACAAGACAATTGGATGTGTTCAGACGATTTTCAGGATGCGTACTACCATATAAAAATGGACAGGCAATCCAGGAGATATCTATGCTTCCGGCTGGGAGCCAGCCATTACCAATTCAGAGCTCTGCTCTTTGGCATCACAGAGTGTTTACCAAATGCATGGCAGTAGTCACGGCTCACCTGAGGCATCTAGAATTCCAGGTGTTTCCATACTTGGATGACTGACTCCTGACCGTCACCACTGAGCATCTACTAACCAAGCAAGAGACACCACCATCCATCTATGATCGGAACTGGGCATTACCATAAATTTAAAGAAATCTGCCTTGTCATCACACCATTTTACATTCATAGGAGCAGACTTAAAACACAAAAGATATGGTAGCAAAATTGCCAGAAGACAGGGCACAGACACTGCACCATCAAGTGTCAATCTTGCTCTTGAAGAGGCAAGTGCAGGCAAAGTTTGTTCTAAAACTATTAGGCACTATGGCAGCTGCTATAACACTAGTACCTCTGGCACGTCTGCATATGAGAGTCCTACGGTGGCTACTCTTTGCTCAATGGTCCATGCAGGAGTTACCCATGTCCCACAAGATCTTCATCACAGACTGCTGCAAGAAGGACCTACGCTGGTGGCTTCAGTCCACACAGGTAACTCTAGGCAGGCCGTTCACTCTCCCTCAACCAGTAGCTACAGTGACCATGGACGCTTCCCAGATAGGGTGTGGGGGGCATTATCTGGGAAAGACTGTCCAAGGAACTTGGCAGGAACACTAGTACCATTTGCACATCAATGTCCTAGAGATGAGAGCGGTGCTTCTGGCTTTGCAGGCATTCCAGGACTCTCTTCCTCCAGATATGATTGCAATACAGACAGACAATATGTCGGTAGTGTGGTACATCAGTAAACAAGGTGGAACCAGGTCCCTACCCCCTGTGTAGAGAGGCATAAAGTGTATGGCAATGGGCAATCTCTTCTCAACGTTTTCTGACTGCAACACATATTCCGGGGAAATCCAACATGATAACAGACAAATTAAGCAGAGCAATTCTGATGACTCATGAGTGGCCCCTGAAACAGGACATTGCGAGCCAAATTTTTCGCAAGTGGGGCCGGCCTTGCTGCGACCTCTTCGCCACGTCCATGAACACCAAATGCAGCAGCTACCTTGCCCTCATCCCCCCTCCAGGGGAGTCACCAAGGGATGCACTTGTTCACGATTGGCCCTCAGGACTTCTTTATGCCTTTCCCTGTTTTCCACTAATCCCCAGAGTTCTACATAAAGCCAGATCGTTGAGTTGCAGGTTAATTCTCATTGCTCCGTACTGGCCTAGTCAGATCTGGTTCCCTTTCCTGTGGCCCCATCTCTGAGAGGAGCCGTGGATTCTGGACCCGGTACCAGATCTTCTGACTCATCAGTCCGGAACACTTCATCCCTCTATTCAAACCCTCAAGCTGACAGCTTGGCTGCTCCACTTCCAATCTTAGCCAGGCTTCCAGACATATCCCCTGCAGTGCGACACATTCTGGTTTCATCTCATAAGACAACTAGAAAACTGTATGCTGACAAAAGGTTTCCTTGTTGGGCTACCAAGAATCACATAGACCCCTTCACAGACCCTGTACGTACAATTTTAGATTTCTTAGCAGAAATTTTCAGTGAAGGTGCAGCAGCAGCTACCGTACGAGTACAATTAACTGCTATATCTAACTACCACATAGGAGACATGGGATCAAAAATAATGTCTCACAGATTGTGCAAAGCCTTTCTGAGAGGTGCATTTCTACTAAGGCCTCCAATAAGGGAACAACCACCTCCTTGGGACCTCAGTTTGGTACTGACTACTCTGATTCTCCCACCATACGAACCATCTTCCTCTTGACTACTAAAATTTCTAACCTGGAAGACAGTCTTTTTGACAGACATTACTTCAGCTAGGAGGGTTTCAGAGCTCCAAGCTCTGTCCATATTCCCTCCCTATTTAGTTTTTCACAAAGATAGAGTTTCTCTTAGAATTAATCCTTCATTCCTTCCCCAAAGTATGTTCTGAGACCAATTTGAATCATTCCATTGACCTGCCTGTCTTCTTTCCAAACTATGGCAACAAGGCAGAATACAAGCTTCACCAATTGGATATACACAGGCAGTTACGTTTCTACTTGCATAGAACAAAGGAGTTTAGAAAGTCTGTCCAGCTATTTGTCTCCTCAGATAACAAAACAGGCGCACCAGTTTCAAAATATACTTTGTCGAAATGGCTTACTGACACTATTACCTATGCATATAATTCTCAGCACAAGCAATTCCCAGGAAAGATTAGAGGCCGCTCAACAAGAGCTATGTCAACTTTGACTGCCTTTCAGGCCAGACTACCTATGGACTCAATCTGTGCTGCTTTCCACATGGGGTCAATCCTCATACCTTCATCACTCATTACAAAGTAGATGTGGCCTCCTGGAACAGGACTTCCTTTGGTTCCTTTGTTCTGAAGAGCTTATTCCCTTGAGCCATCCAAGAAAGAAGGTGCTGAAGACGCTGTCCCAACCAGCAAGAATGAAGGCGAGGTAGGACAACATAACATTAAGAAGTTATGTACTCACCGTAACGTTCCATGTTTGTTGTCCATAATCTCACCTTCATTCTTGCGTCCCACCCTCTTTCCCCCAACCTTCGTTCCTGGAGGATCTAGAGGAATTTTTTATTGGTTGTAAAATGTTTTCTCCTTCCCTTCTTGCCTCATGAGACATAGGCTAAGAATGATTAACATTGCATTTTGGTATATAAATTTCTAATATGTTAGTAATCTGCAAACAAGATCTGGGTAACCTTCCCTAGGCGTTATGGGATAGGGTATAGCCTTGAGCCAGTGGAAATTCTTGAACTTTAGTAAAAGGCCGAGTCGGAACCGATGCTAGGTTCCGAACCCAACTAGCAGGAATGAAGGCGAGATTATGGACAACAAACGTGGAACGTTATGGTGAGTATATAACTTCATATTTGTCTCCATTGCAGATTCCAGATTGAGCAAGCCAGTCACAAAGGTAACCTTAACCAGATGGGTTACTGATTGTGTGTCTTTTGTCTATAACAAATTAGCCCTTTCTTTACCAAAACCTTTGAGAGCCCATTCAACCAGGTCCGTGCCAACATCATCAGTATTTTTATCCAGGGCTTCCATGGACGACGTATTTGCGCATGCTACTTGTGCTAATCCTCACACCTTTATTACTCATTACAGATTGGATCTGGTATCGAGGGGAAGAGCAGCCTTCAGCTCAACTGTGCTCGGGAATATCCTTCCTTAGAGTCCTTTCAAGATTTCAGGTAGCTAGAGACTCTGTCCCAGTTGAGGAATGAATGAAAACTGACATCAGATAAATAAGTTACGTACTCGCCATAACGTTCCATCTGTGTTGTCCATTTTCATTCTTCCTCAACTTCCCTCCCACCAACCCCATACCTTTGAACTAATGACGTCTGGAAGAACTAGACCTTGTAAAAGAACCACTGTTCCTTATGTTGAGCTCCAGATACAGATTCCTGTTATGTTGCTAATTTTTCCCTTTATACTATAAGACAGCAAACAAGATAGAGCATTATGGGTAAAGGAGGAGCTCAAGAGCTTATTAGTGGCCACAAGCTGAAAATAACATCCCAGTCAGATCTGAACCCAGTGGTTGAAGACAAATGAAAATGGACAACACAGATGAAACATTGTGGTGAGTACAAAACTTTTTTTCTTACTGTGACAGTAGCTCTATTAGATGTCTGTTCTGTAAAATACCATCCCTTCCTGTCTGATGTTTTACTTGTGGTTTCTCTTTATTTGATAGCTACCTTCAGCTACTTTAGATGTTCTCTTCCTTTTCTAGTTTTTGCAACCTCAAGACATGATGTTTTGCTTGTACTGTAAATGAACTAATTCTCTGGGTTGAGTTTAGGTTAGGATGTTTGGTGTTAAGCTCAAGTTATTTGTAAATCATATGCCACAGCTTTGATCCTTTGAGCATTCTTTATTATGAGGGGCAGCCGTTAGTACGGTCTGAGACAACAATCAAGGAGAGTGCTTTAATGAAGATAGCAGTCTGGTGTATGCAGTGCAAGATGGATTCTGCCAGGTGGAAGTGCTGTAACAAATTCTGTTTTCCTTATGTTGGAGCTTACTTTCCTCAGTAGCTAGGCTTTCTTCCAGTTGTTGAAAATTAGTGAAGTGGTGTAGACATTAAGGCTGTAGTATTTTCTGCTTCCCACCTTTGCATACAGGAGTTCCATTTTTTGTTACTTCTAGCTGCTCTTCTGGCTAGTAACTGTTACAGGTGCCCAGCAGAGCCAAAATTCATTGCATCCATGGAAATGAATGCCAGGACTCTGTATTTTAAATGGGTTCATATGGCTATATTGTTATCGGGGAATTTCAGCTTCTGCACCAGGGGTGTAGACAGCTTTTTTTCTGTTTGTACTGCAATGTCTTTTACTGCCACCCCCCCCCCAATGCATTTCCACTGCCCCACCCTCCAGTACAGCCCACTTTCCCACCCCCAGTGTATCCATCCACCAGAATTCAGTCTTCTGAGATGTCCACAGTCACTCTTAACTGGCATTTAGTAGCAGTGATTCACTGCAACAAGCCGCTGTACAACATCAAGGTAGCTAGTCTCACAGAGGTCCATTCATGCTACGTGCGCACACACACACACATACACACACATGCACAAAGACACACAAACCACCACCCGCAGCACTAATACACACACACACAAACCACCACCAGCACAACCAACACACACCAACCACCACCAACACACACACGCACACAAACCATCACCATCACAAACAGCACACACACTACACAAACAACCGCAAACCACCACCCACACTACCAACACACACACAAACCACCACCAGCACCACAAGGAGAAGGCAGCAAGGCTGCTAACTGCTCTGGTTTTGCTGCATTTAACAAAAGCAGCCCAAGCCATTTACTGTAAGCAGACCACAGTCAAGTCCAAAGGGAAGCCAAATGGGCTGTTAGCTGCTCTGGTTTTGGTGCATTTAATAGTCTAAACCATTCGCAGCAAGCAGCCCATAGCCCAGTCAGAAGGAGAAGCCTGTCTGAACCATTCACTGCAACAAACCCCTCTACAACAGATGGCCAGTCCCACGGAGCATCCATTCATACGAAACATCTCAAAAACAGTGGACAGTAAGACTTAATTTGTACTGGGAGCTGTTTGACTGCTCTGGTTTTGGTGCATTTAACAAAAGTAGCTTAAACCATTCACAGTAAGCAGGCCACAATCCAGTCAGAATAGGAGTTCATCCATCCACCGCCTACTGTCAAGCACAGGGGCAGTCTACAAGCCATGAGTACTGATGGTCTGGTGTATCATCTAACAGAGACATTATACTGGCAATCATTACAGGGATAAAGGTCTTTCAGCACCTGTGTGATACTAATATCAATGTCATCATGTGTGTGCGTCAAGGCCAACCCTCTTAAGCGTACATCAGAGATAGTGCTGTTTAGTCAAGTCTTAATGCATCTTAGAGCACCCATTGACCTCTCTGCAGAGGCAACACTCACTGGCACGGTGGCCAGACTTGTTAATGCACTGTTTATATTTGGATAAAATGCTGAGTTGAAATGCTGTCGGGCTGAAACATTGGTGATTGGCAGCTTGTCCCGTGCATTTGCAGTGCATTTGGCTACCCATCACTGAAGTTCCTTTTTGAATCTAGACATCTGATAAGTCAGTCTCGTATGTATTGTACAGTTCCACCACTTTCTTAATGGAAATGTGTGCTGGTGCAAAATGTGTTATTCTGCTAACTTTCTGTAACACTGCAACAGAATATGTACATTTGTGCCTCATATTTTTGATGTGTTCCTCAAAAATTTTAATTCTCTGGCAAATCGCTGAGGATTGAAGTCACTAAATATAATTACACATTCCAGTTTCAGACTTTATATCCTTCAGAAAACGCATGCTAAAACAAACACTGTAATTCTAGCCAGGTCACTGACCTAGGGGGGAACAAACCTATATCCCCAGCAGGGTTGCTGCGGCAAATCCTGCCCTGTGCCTGGACTGTACATCCTGCTTGTAATATTTAACATTTGTATAAGCAAGATTATTTAGGTGATTATACAGTGCAAAACAGTGACAAACTCAAACTAATACCAGCAAGCTGTAAACCTTCTAGTTAATAAGAGCAATATTTAAAATCTGACCCTATTTTTTGGGCTTCGTCCTCCATTATGTTTGGCTTTGTCCACATTCCTTCTTTCTCAGAGATTATATCCTTCAGAAAATGCATGCCAACACAGATCCAGTTATTCCAACAACTTTCTAAATTTACAAGAGCAATATTCACCATATAATTCGTGCGGACACCAGTAAATATTTACATACCGGATCGATCAAGGCCTGGGTTAACGACTGCCACCAGTTCTGTTAGCCAGCAGGGTGCTGGCGGAAATTGGGCTACTGTTGGCCGAAGGAGGAGAAGAGGCGGAATGCATGGCTGAAGGCAGGAAGAGAGGAGAAAGGCTAGGACTGTGGTAGTGAGAGTCGGAACTTTGAATGCTGGCAGTATGACTGGTATAGGGAAAGAGCTAGCAGATATGATGGACAGAAGGAAAGTTGGTATTTTGTGTGTGCAAGAGACCAGATGGAAGGAGAGTAAGGCTAGTTGTATCGGAGGTTGGTTCAGATTGTTTTATCATGGTGTGGATGGGAGGAGAAATGGCGTAGGATTTATCCTGAAGGAACAGTATGCCAACAGTGTTTTGGAGGTGAAAAGAGTGTCTAATAGAGTGATGTTTATGAAGCTGGAAATTGATGGTGTAATGATGAATGTTGTAAGTGCATATGCTCCACAAGTTGGGTGTGCGATGGATGAGAAAGAAAAATGTTGGAGTGAGTTGGATGAGTGGTGATGACTGTGTACCCAAGGGTGAGAGAGTGGTGATTGGAGCAGAGTTCAATGGGCATGTTGGTGAAGGGAACAGAGGGGATGAGGAATTGATGGGTAGGTATGGTGTTAAAGGAATGCAGAAGGTCAGATGGTAGTGGATTTTGCGAAAAGGATGGACATGGCTGTGGTGAATATGTATTTTAACAAGAGGGAGGAGCATAGGGTGATGTACAAGAGTGGAGGAAGATGCACACAGGTGGATTATATCTTATGTAGGAGGGCCATTGAAGGAGATTGGAGACTGTAAAGTGATAACCGGGGAAAGTGTAGTTAGGCAGCATAGGATGGTGGTTTGTAGGATGACGGTGATCAGGAAGTGGAGGAGGAGTGTGAGGGCAGCACCAAGGATCAAATGGTGGAAACTGAAAAAGGGTAATTGTGAGGTGGAGTTCAGGGAAGAGTTAAGACAGGCACTGGGTGGCAGTAAAGAGTTACTAAATAGCTGGGTAACTACAGCAGAGCTAGTAAGGAAGACGGCTAGAAAGGTGCTTGGTATGACTTCTGGACAGAGGAAGGGCAACAAGGAAATATGGTGGTGGAATGAGGAAGTACAGGAGAGTATACAGAGAAAGAGGTTGGCAAAGAAGTGGGATTGTCAGAGGGATGAAGAAAGTAGACAGGAGTATAAGGAGAGGACGTGCATGGCAAAGGGAGAGGTGGCGAAAGCTAAGGATAAGGCATATGAAAAGTTGTATGAAAGGTTGGACACTAAGGAGCAAGAAAAGGACCTGTATCGATTGGCCAGACAGAGGGACCGAGCTAGGAAAGATGTGCAGCAGGTAAAGGTGATAAAGGATAATGAGGGAAACATACTCACAAGCGAGGAGAGTGTGTTGAGGAGATGGAAAGAGTACTTTGAGGGGTTGATGAATGAAGAGAATGAGAGAGAGAGAAGGTTGGATGATGTGGGGATAGTGAATCATGAAGTACAATGGATTAGCAAGGAGGAAGTAAGGATAGCTATGAAGAGGATGAAGAATGGAAAGGCTGTTGGTCTAGATGACATACCCGTGGAAGCATGGAGGTGTTTAGGTGAAATGGCAGTGGAGTTTTTAACCAGATTGTTTAATGAAATCTTGGAAAGTGAGAGGATGCTCGAGGAATGGAGAAAGTGTTTTGGTACCGATTTTTAAGGGATGTGCAGAGCTGTAGTAACTACAGAGGGATTAAATTGATCAGTCACAGCGTGAAGTTATGGGAAAGAGTAGTGGAAGCTAGGTTAAGAAAGGACGTGATGATTAGTGATCAGCAGTATAGTTTCATGCCGGGAAAGAGCACTACAGATGCGATGTTTGCTCTGAAAGTGTTGATGGAGAAGTACAGAGAAGGTCAGAAGGAGTTGCATTGTGTTTTTGTAGACTTAGAGAAAGTATATGACAGGGTGCCTAGAGAGAAGTTGTGGTATTGTATATGACAGGGTGCCTAGAGAGAAGTTGTGGTATTGTATGAGGAAGTCGGGAGTGTCAGAGAAGTATGTAAGAGTGGTACAGGATATGTACGGGCTTAGTGTGACAGCGGTGAGGTCTGCGTTGGGAGTGACGGATGCGTTTAAGGTGGAGGTGGGATTACATTAAAATCAGCTCTGAGCCATTTCTTATTTGCAATGGTGATGGACAGGTTGACAGACGAGATCAGGCAGGAGTCCCCGTGGACTATGATGTTTGCAGATGACATTGTGATCTGTAGTGAGAGTATGGAACAGGTGGAGGGAGACCCTGGAGAGATGGAGATATGCTCTAGAGAGAAGAGGAATGAAGGTCAGCAGGACTAAAACAGAATATATGTGTGTGAATGAGAGGGAGGATAGAGGAATGGTGAGGATGCAAGAAATAGAGGTGGCGAAGGTGGATGAGTTTAAATACTTGGGATCAATAGTTCAGAGTAATGGTGAGTGTGGAAGAGACGTGAAGAAGAGAGTACAGGCAGGATGGAGTGGGTGGAGAAGAGTGTCAGTAGTGATTTGTGATAGACGAGTACCAGTAAGAGTGAAAGGGAAGGTCTACAAGAGCGTAGCGAGACCAGCTATGTTATATGAGTTGGAGACAGTGGCATTGACAAAAAGGCAGTAATTTCAGCTGGATGTGGCAGAGTTAAAGATGTTAAGATTTGCACTGGGTGTGACGAGGATGGACAGGATTAGGAATAAGTATATTAGAGGTTCAGCCCAGGTTGGAAGGTTTGGAGACAAAGCCAGAGAGGCAAGATTACTTTGGTTTGGACATGTGCTGAGGAGGGATACTGAGTATATTGGAAAAAAATGCTAAGGATGAAGCTACCAGGTAACAGGAAAAGAGGAATGCCTAAGATAAGGTTTATGGATGTGGTGAGAGAGGACATGCAGGTGGTTGGTGTGACAGAGCAAGATGCAGAGGACAGGAAGAAATGGAAACAGATGATCTGCTGTGGCGACCCCTAACAGGAACAGCCGAAAGAAGATGATGATGATGATGAGTATTTAAAATTTGCCCTGATTTTTTGGCCCTTGTCCACCTATTATGTCTGGTTTTGTCCAGTCCTCCTTTCTCAGAAAGGTGTAGGTGACTTGCAAGCACTCACACAAAAAGAAAAACTTGTCAGTTTACTCAGTCTGACAAAACATACAAAGTTTTAAATTTCAATATAGCAGAATTTTTCACATTCTCTGCACTAGTTGCTTACAGTGCATCTTTGCTTTCATTTTTCTGTACTTGATAATTGTTATCTATCCGCATGCAACTATTTTCATGCCAACCAAAATTCTGAAATGTTGTCTATCCTTTCCACATTTTCTCCCCAATACTGCCAATCTTAACCTTAACTAAACAAGCAAATTTTAACTGTACACTTGCAAATGTTATCAGTTTTCATATTCTAGGACTGTGATTCTATAACAGTAGAATATAATATACAACAGAAATCAGTCACAAGTTTACATTTCTATCTAACGTATAGTAAATAGGCTGCTATTGCGCACAGATAAAATTGTTGCTTTGAACAGCACTAAAATTGATGGCTTTTTAAGAACCCATTGATTTTAGTGTAATGTCAAACATAAATCAACTCCCTGTCTCTACAGTTTGAGCTGGCATTAGACTGACCATATGCACACTGTTAAACAACCCAGCCTTTAGAGTCCTGAATGGGAAAATGTTTCTCTAAACAGAGAAAATGCAAGCTAACACATCCAGTTATTCCAGCAGCTTTCTGTTTATGAGAGTGATATTTAAAATATATCCCTATTTTTTTGGTCTTTGTTCTCCCAGTTTAGGTTTTACGCACATACAAATATTTCAGGTGCGGGCAATAATGCCCTTCTAGCCTGCCAATATATACCAAAACAATTGTTCCCATAATAAGTTCTAGACTGTTATATCTAAACTAATTCTTGCTTTAAGGTAGTCTGTCCCTTGCATCAGCTGCTGTCTCTGAGAAAATTAGTACATTTCTCATTCCTGTAGAACCCTCTACATAGGTGGTTGTCTGATGATTTGCTATTACTTTTTGATAACCTCAAACATTTCCAGAGATAGACGTCTATAAATGCCCTATATACCTGAATAAGGTCTCCTCTTAAATATCTGAGACACTGTACAAGTTTAGATATTTTAGTCTTTCATAGTAACTTAAATTTTCACTTCCCTTGATGCTCTTGGTATAGTTCCGCAGGACTCTACAGTTCACTCATGCTTGTTTTCTGATAAGGTGTCCATATAGTTATTCCATACATAAGTTTTGGTCTAATGTAACTAACAAACAATGACGTCACTTCGGATTTCCTAGACTTTATAAACATTTTTATACAAGCTATAGTTCTATAACTATCATTAATTAATTGGTTGATATGATAAGAAAGACAAACCTGGAACTAGCATTTACCACACCATATATACCCTAGCCCTAAAATGTATCTACAGTTTCAATCACCGTGTGCTGTATTTAAACATTAACTATTCAGTTTGTCTCCCAGTGTTAGTTTTTGATGTAATTATCAGCTAGCTGCCTTGTGCCCAAAACTTCACATTAGTCAAGTTCTTTTGCAGACATGCATGCCCCTTCAGTAACACATGTAATTGGCTTACCCATTTTTAAGTCATCTGCAACATACAGACTAGAAAACACACACACACAGTAATTTACTTAATACTTAAGCCGCGCACACACACGCACACACAGCAATTTACTTAATACTTTTACACACATAAAGCACTGTTTACTTAATACTTACACACAATCTGTTACTTAACTTGCAGTTTTTTGCAGCAGTAAAAAAAACTATACCTTGGAACTGCCCTCTCTTTGTACTTTAGAGTGGTAATTCCAGATCGACTAAATCTCAGTCAGGACACAGGCTAATTTTCGTGGGCTGGCTTGCTGTAGGGAATTGATCGGGAAGGAATGTGTGGAAAAAATGCCCAAACGTGCCTCATCCTACTGAGTCCTGGTGTCTTTCTGGTCTTAAAAAAAAAAAAAAGAAAAAGAAAAACAAAACTAGCTGTTCAGAAGAACTTCGGATCAGAATCCGAATGTGTGTTCTGAAAATAGGGCAAGGTACACAGTGCACCCAACAAATTTCAGGAGACTGTCCTGTACAATACTGCACACAGTCTTCCAAAGAATGCAATAGCCTTTTAGTGCAAGTTAATTTAGTACACACTGTGCTAAAATGCAACAGAAAAATCCACGCAAACCACAGGACTCCAATGAAAAGGAGTTGCTCAGCCCTTCACTCAGACCGTCTTCTGCGGAACTCCAAAAGTTAGTATCAGGAAAATAAGCAGCAGCAACAAGAAAGAACTAAAAAGATTGACTGCAGCTCTGTTTAACAGGAATTAATCCAGCCTGCCAAATACACCTGCAGTCAATAATAATTAACTTAAAAAACAGTCAGTGTTGTTTTTTCTGGATGGATCAGTCCAGTCATCCCCCAACCCCCCCCCCCTTTTTTTTTAAATTTGGGCGAGTTGTGAGTGCCTTGACCAACCACATTTTTAACCCTCCCCCAGGCAGCAAGCAGGAGTAAAAGCAAAGTTATAATAGCTGTCCTGGCTGGCTGCGAGTATGAAAAGGTCATCACTGGGGAAAGGAGGACTTTTAGAACAGTTTTTAGGATTTTTTTTTCTACATGTTTGCTACCCCCTGGTTTGTCAAAGTGTATAGGGTACATAGCGTATGCTTGCCGACGTCCTTGTACTGCACCATTTTCACTGTATGGTTGGTCGGCCCATTGTTGAAGATGAGTAAAGTCTTGCTAATAGAGTGAGGCCTGAACATCATTTAACATGTGCCTCCCAGCAGTGCTGTTCACTGTGCTAGGTGTTAAAGAACATCTCAGGTATGCTAACCTTTCTTCTGCCCCTGAGCATTACAGGCTTGGCTTATTCCACTAGTTGCCCATAGATTTCTGATTTTCAGTCCATTATTTGGCTGTTTTTCTATTCTTTTCATTGGGAAAAGATTATATCTGTAACAGGAAATAAGTAATAGAAAACTGGAGTTACTGTTCCTTCTTCTACTATAATGGGTGAAGATGGTCTGAATATTTTGTTAATACAAGGGGATGTTGACTGGTTGTGAGGCACTTACTGAAATGATTAAAATTATGCAGTGGCACACCATCTGGTGTTTTGTGTACTTTGTAAGTGATACTCGTTTACTAAGATGTTCTCAAACATCTGGTAGTGTGATTGGAGAGGCACCTCTTCCTTTCTGATAATATTTTTACAACCACAGAAGAATATTGCAACATTAACTTTTTTTAGGAAAAACTTTAAGAATAGTTTTGTTTGACTGCACAGTTGCTTTTCATTAACAAAGCCAGTTTTAACTGAAAATATGAACCAGATGTTCTATAAAAAGTCTACTGATTTTTAATACTGTAGTTATTTCTCTTTGTTCATATATCCTTTCCTGTTTGTTACATTGTGGCCTATTTTTGGCTGCCTTTAAACTACATTTGCTACTCGGGCTTTTATAAATTATAATTGTGTGTGGGTATACATCACAATACAGTGAATTTTGTGTGTGGGAGGGAGTTCACTTGTTACTTGGCATTGCTTTCCATCACAGTACAAATGTACCATTTAAAATATGTGCATTATTTACCGTTGGACCTTGCAGTATCTAGAATAGCGATGGAAGTAGAAAAAGTAATTGAAGCTAACGTATGCGTATGTGTGTGTGTTTGAGCAAAAACTGAGTTTTTCCATAAATTATTAAGGTTGATCTTTGCTCTGCTTTGTTGCAGTTTTCATTACTGGTTGAACTTGTCCAAAGGTATATCAATGTAACTTTAATGTAGTGATGACAATTTGTATTTCATATGCAGTGTTATAAAACTAATGCCATTTTGTTCCCTTCTGCAGCTTTCTCAGTAAATAATAACAAGTGAAAGTTAATGTAATGTGCAGTATTTATTGTCCTTGTTTTTTTTTTAATTTGCTTATGTGCAGTACATACTGTGTGTGTGTGTGTGTGTGTGTGTGTGTGTGTGTGTGTGTGTGTGTGTGTGTACACTAGGTTTGCACAGTCAAGTCTGACTTGGTGGACAGTTGAAGAAAAACCGCAAATAGTTTCCCTGATAGCATTTATTCTGAGCAAACTGACTGGAGGGCAAGGAAAGACAAAGGTATTACAAAATTAAGATAATTGATAAACCTCAAACGTGAAGCCCCCTCCTGTCAAAGGAAATTGATACAGTGACTACCTGGAAGCAAGCAACAGCACAGTGACTGACTTTAGGATGAGCTGTATGACGGTTACCAGCCCCAACGCCAGCCCTTTCTGTGAGCTTTGTTTGCTACGCAGTGTGCATCTTTAAATCCGCCATCCCGTTTTAAATATAATCCTAATCCAGAATGTGAACTGTGGTGTCAAATATAGTTTATTGCAGCCCTCAGAGTTGAAGTTAGATGTGTATTTAGTTTGGAATCACTTTGAATCAGAGGGCAGAATTAGTCTGTGGAATTGAGTGAGAGCAATGACTGAGGCTTAATTCAGGTGTATATCTAAGTGTTTGTCTTAAATTCAGGTGTATATCTAAGTGTTCATCCTAACCTTAGCCCACAAAGTCATAGGACTAGTTTTAGGGTTTTCATGGACTATAAGGGCTTAGGGTAATTT
>NC_056746.1:977381815-977481815 GCF_019279795.1 Protopterus annectens | reverse complement strand
AAAAAAAACATTCCTGTCTTGCTACCTTTCTGTTATAATTATAGTGTTAATTCTTATTCTTTTACAGTCATAGTGTGTCTTCCTTACAGTAGATATGTCGAAAGAACCAACTAAGGAACATAAGTCAGGATTTAAAAAGTGCGATTCCTGCACTCAGAAATTGTCCATAATTGACGGACACACTAGTTGTGTGTACTGTCACGGACCAGTCCCTCTCCAAGACTCCTGCTCCATCTGTCATAGTTTTAGCGCCAGGGTCTTACAGGAGAGGAAAAACAAGCTCATTTTAAGGAGCTTATTGGAAGTGGATGAAGGCAATCAAACTTCCAAATTGGATACATCTAAAAGGGCTGCTTCATTGGCTCCGGTGTCTGAGCCAAAAAGCAGCATCAACGTTGCTACTTCCTCAGATCCGAAAGTTGTCGGGTCCGGAAAACATAGTTCTCCCTCGGTTCCATCTGCTTCATCGGAAACATTGCAGAGCCAAAAGAGGAGTCGGACACTGTCCTTGGAGCCTGTCCTTTCCTTTATTACAGTCGGTGACAGGTAGCCAGAAATAGTCGAGTCATTCCTCTAGATCATCCAGGCTATCGGACGATGATGTGGAGCGGGTAGTGAAGAGGTTGACCCGGACTCTAGCATAAATTCTCTCGAGCCCAGCCCATCAGATTGTGGAGACGACGACGGTACCTCCAAGTTACGCCTGTTCCTCCTCCAACTCGGACGAGTTTGGTACCAGAGAGTATGGAAGTCATTGTGTTGGAGCCGCCGGAGTCAGTAATCAATACTGATATCTTGGTTCCGACATCTGCTCCAATTTCCTCGATGCTGTTGTCCATCGAGGGACCTGGGGGCCGACACTCCCTGGTCGGCTCCGTGGGGGGGTGAGTCGAGTTGAACCCTTGTCGGAACTGGCTCTCCCACTCGACGCCTTGGCTCAGGTGAGTTGGGCTCTCACATCAGCCTCGGAGCCACCCTCCTCGGTGCTGCGGAGCTCTACCGGCCTCTCAGAGCCGGAGTCTCGGTCCAGGACTGCGGTGCCTTCGAGGTGATGCAGAATGTGCACTCCACTGAGTCTGCTCCACCTTTGTTCCAGCCTCCCTCTTCCCCCTAAGGTGTCCACCTCTTCATTATCCCTCCATCACTCACAGAGTAGAGAGCCAGTTCCCCAGGAAGCCACAATGGGTGGATCCTCCTCTTCCGATGCCTCCCTGGAGCATTCCCTCCCGAGGAGGTCCCTCGGAAGAGACAGTGTAAGAGGAAGCACATAGACTCCCCTGAGTCTGTCACTTCTGATACTGATTTAGAGGATTCAAAAGGGTCCCCATGGTCACCCTCTGAGGATGTCTCTTTTTCAGACATCATGGAAATTCTTAAGCAGAGGGGTGGTTGGAAGTCCCTTTCCCCTTCTGAAGAGGAGTCAGTATACCTGGAGGCATTTGGCTCTTGCCCCACCACCTCTTGGGTGTCTCCACCTTTCATCCCCCTCCTTGGTTTGGTGAGTTGAAAGGTGTGGGACTCTCCGGACCCCGTTCCAAGAAGGCCTAATAAATTCATTACGGCCCAGGAAGATAGGCAATATTTAACAAAAGGGGTTCCTATAGATGCAATGGTGTTGGCAGCAGCCACAAAGAAGGAGTTAGCTGAAACATCTGTATCTGTCCATCCACCGAACAAGGACTCTCATACGATGGACAGATAGGGAAACGTATGATGTTAAGTTGTCTATCTCGCCTTCATTCTTGCTGGTTGGGTTCGGAGCCGATCCTCGGCTCCGACTCGGCCATCTTCAAAAGCTCGAGAGCTGCTTACTGGCTCGAGGCCTCCCCTATATCCCATGATGCCTGGTGCTAGATACCCAGATCTTGTTTGCTGCTACTGGCTCAGGTCGTATAAGCTTTATTATTATTGTATTTTTCTTGTCAAAACTGTAATTGTTAGTGTAGAATTAGTCGTTAGTTTAGACTTTTGTATTGTACCTAGTTTCTTCCTTAGAATAAGCCCTTACCTTTTCCCAAGAAACTCGTTTAAGTTCGAGAGTTTACCCTCCCCCCCTTCTCTCCCTTTTCCTCAGAAAGGTTCTTTCCGTTTAAGTTAGAGGTTAACCTTTCTCTCTATCTCCTTTCAAAAAAAAAAAATTTTTTTCTTCTATTAATCACTTTTAGTGTTTAGTGATAGTTTTTTCTGTAGTTTTTGTTGTAGTGGTACTAGTAGTGGGTTGTGGTAACTGTAGTGTGTTAACTTTTACTGTTTGGTTACTTTAACTTATCTGTGTGGGTTCTTGTCCTTGGTTTTTCCCCCAGGATGTCCAAGGATCCAAAACCGTCCGGATTCAAGAAGTGTGACTCATGCTGTCAGAAGATGTCTCTAACAGATGGTCACACTTCTTGTGTTTATTGTCTGGGCGCTGTGCATCTGCAGGACTCTTGCTCGATCTGTCATGCTTTCAGTCCATGAGTCCTGCAGGAGCACAAAAATAAATTGATCCCGAGGGGTATGCTTAAACCCCAAGATTCACCGGCGAAGGTTCTGTTCGTGAAATCTTCCAGGCCACCTAAACCGTCGGCTCCCAGTTCTGAGCCGTCGTCGGGTGAAGCCACACAATCCATCTCTGCTCCGGCTGAAACCGATGTCCCTCCCTCCCATTCGGCTCCGACATGGTCTTCGGAGCCGGCTGAGAGTCAAAAGAGATCCAGGTCTCCTTCTTTGGAGTCAATACGTTCGGCTCCGAAGTCGCCCCTGCTCCAATCGGAGCATAGTCATCAATCATCCCACTCTTCTCGGTCCTCTAGACTTTCGGACCATGACTTGGAAAGAGTGGTCAGTAGGCTATTAAAATCGCAGACCCTAGCCAAAACGTTGTCCAGCCCTCCTCATCAGGAGTCTGCTCCATCCACAGCTGTAAGATATTCCTCCTCCGACTCATCCTATGAGCTCGGAGCCGGAGTTCATTGGGGTTCAAGTCGTGGAACCGTCAGCGCCGATACCCTCTCTTTTGGTTCCGTCGTCCACTCCGATCCCTTCCATGGTACCTTCCCTGGAGGGATCTGGGGGCCGAGACTCCCTCGTCGGCTCCAAGGGGGCGAGTGGCATCAGACCCTTGTCCGACCCCGCACTCCCTCTCGGTGCTTCGGCTCAGGTGAGCTCGGCTGCCACATCTGCCTTGGAGCCGTCCCCCTCGGTGCGGGGAGGGCTTCTGGTTTCTTCGGAGCCTGAGCCTTCTCTGCGTCTGGGCAAGGATGCCTTCGAGGTGATGAGGAGTGTACTGGTCCCTGAGTCAGTCCCACGATCGACCCCATCGGCTCCTCCCCCTAGGGTTCCTGCATCAGCCTATGCCCCTCTTCCAGGCCCAACGCGTGGGGATCCAGCACTCCAGGACACCCCTTTGGGTGTATCCTCCTCTTCCGAGGCCTCCCCTGATCATTCAGAGGAGCCACCTCGCAAGAGGAAATGCAAGAGAAAGCATGTTGACTCCCCCGAGTCTGTCACATAGGATACCGACTTAGAGAAGTCTGAAGGGTTCCCAAGATCCCCCTCTGAAGATGTCTCCTTCTCAGACATCCTTGAGATGCTTAGGCAGAGGGGAAACTGGACTACCCTAAGCCCTTCCGAGGATGAGTCGGTATTCCTGGACGCGTTTGGATCCCGACCTTCCACCTCCTGGGTGTCTCCGCCTTTCGACCCACTGATGTCTGTGGTGGCTCGGAAGGCATGGACGGCTCCAGACACAGTGGAACTGACCCTTAGAAGACCTGCCAAGTTCATTATGTCCCGCAGGACAAACAGATCTTGACCAAGGGTGTCCCCGTTGATGCCATGGTGGTAGCAGCGGCCACAAAGAAGGAGTTGGCTGAAACTTCATCTGTCCATCCCCCTAACAAGGAGTCCAGGACGATGGACAGATATGGGAAGCGGATGTTCTCTTCAGCGACCTTTTCCATGCGGTCCCTGAATTACCTGTGCCACTTTACCCGTCTTCAGAGGGATCTCCTGAAAGAGCTTGGAGATACCCTCCAAGATCCATCAGCTGAGGGGGCCCAGGCTAAGGCAGCCTCCCAGCTGGCGACTCATAATTCAGTGGTAAACTCCTCCTTGAGGCTCATTTCGTATGCAGCCGATGGTGCGAGTAGAGCCGCAGGCACAGGTGTGGCCCTAAGGAGGCATGCTTGGATGCGGCCATGTAACTTTGCGGAACCTTTCAGAGCGTCTTTCACCAACGCCCCTTTTGATGGTTCCTCTCTCTTCGGGTCACAGGTGAAAGATACCACTTACCAGGTGTGAGCAGGAAGGCAAGACTCTCTCTGCCGTAGGAGTCCGTTTTTCCACTCCTTCCAGACCATATCCTAAGGGTCAGAAGAGTGGAAAGATGTGGTTCCGGAAATCCTAAGGAGCCTTGCTGGACACACGTGGTGAGTTTCCCTCCAGGGGCAGAGGAGGGAACAATAACAGACGTCGTCCTCGTGGCAGAGGGGGTCCGCAAAACCAGGGCAGCAGAGAATCTTTCTCTGACAAGCCCTTCCAGCATCCCTGAAGGGTTGCCCGGTTGCTCACCTCTGGAGGCAGTTGGGGGAAGATTATCGCTGTACCCAAGAGCCTGGCAAGACATAACACAAGACAAATGGGTACAGTCCGTCATATCCGGAGGCTACAGAATTCCCTTAGTTCGCACCCCCTTAAGGTCAAACAAGTCCCTTCCAGATGTTCCACCCAATCTAAGGGACCAAGCAGTGCAAGAAGTCTCAAAACTGCTAAGAAAAAGGGCCATCCAGCAAGTCCCAGCAGACCAACAAGGATCCGGAATTTACTCAAGGTTCTTTTTGGTACCAAAAAAGACAGGGGACTAGAGACCCATTTTGGATCTCAGCAGACTAAACAAGTCTGTACAAAGAACAAAGTTCCGGATGGTCACGCTTCAGTTCATTTTACCCTTTCTGGGTCAGGACAATTGGATGTGCTCCATAAATCTTCAGGATGCATACTACCACATCAAAATGGATAGATGCTCCCGAAGATTCCTTTGCTTCCGTATCAATTCAGAGCTCTGCCCTTTGGTCTCATCACAGCCCCCAGGGTGTTTACCAAATGTATGGCAGTAGTTACCGCTCACCTGAGACAGCAAGGATTCCAGGTGTTTCCATATCTCGACGACTGACTCCTCACTGTTACCACCAGGCATCACCTTCTGTGAGCCAGAGACTGCACCAATCGACACTTGCTCCAGGCTAGGTATCACAGTAAATTTCGAAAAGTCTGCATTGTCGCCCTGTCAATCTATCACCTTTATAGGCGCAAATTTAAATACCAAAGACATGTTGGCGAGCCTCCCACAAGACAGGGTGTTAGTGATTCGTCAGCATGTCAGGGTTTTATTAGCATGCAAAAGGATTCAAGCCAGGTTTGTCCTTCCAAACGCTAGGTCTCATGGCAGCAGCGATCGTACTTGTCCCTCTAGCTCGGTTTCACATGAGGATTCTCCAGTGGCTTCTTTTCACCCAATGGTCCTTCCAGCAACTTCCCATGTCTTACATGATTATGATCACTCAGGCATGCAAGAAGCATCTTGCGTGGTGGATGGTCTCCACATCAGTGCTCCACGACAGACCATTTGTTCTCCCCCCTCCAGTGGCTACAGTGACCACGGACGCCTCCCTGATCTGGTGGGGTGGGGGGCATTATCAGGGCAGAACAGTCCAAGGCACCTGGCAACCTCACGAGTATCATCTGCGCATAAATGTCTTGGAGATTAGGGCCATGCTCTTAGTGTTGCAGGCTCTTCAGGACTGTCTTCCTACCAGGACCATTGCAGTTCAAACGGACAATATGTCCGTAGTGTGGTACATCAACAAGCAGCGCGGAACCAGGTCCTACCCCCTATGTCGAGAAGCACTCAAACTCTGGCAGTGGGTGATCTCTTCCCAATGGTTTCTGATTGCAACGCACATCCCTGGGAGGTCCAACGTCATAGCAGACAGACTGAGCAGAGCAATTCTCATGCCTCACGAGTGGTCTCTGAACCAGGTAGTTGCGGACCAAATCTTCCGCAAATGGGGCCAACCTTGCTGCGACCTTTTTGCAACTCCCTTCAACAGCAAGTGCAGCAATTTCTTCTCTCTCCTTCCACTTCCCGGGCATTCCCCCAGAGACGCTCTAGTCCACGATTGGCCCCAGGGACTTCTTTATGCATTCCCTCCTTTCTCCCTCATACCGAAGCTAATTCAGAAGGCTACTGTTTTGGATTGCAAAATGATCCTCATTGCCCCTTACTGGCCTCGACAAATATAGTTTCCGTTCCTGCATCGCTATCTTCTCGAACAGCCTTGGACTCTGGACCTAGTTCCAGACCTCCTGATTCATCATTCGGGCGGGCTGCACCAATCCCTGCACTCTCTCCAGCTCACAGCATGGTTGCTCCACTTCCAACCTTAGCCAGGCTCCCAGATATCTCCCCCTCTGTGCGCGAAATCCTTTTGTCATCACACAAGTCAACGACCAGAAAAACGTACGCTAGTAAGTGGAAACGTTTTTCTTGCTGGGCAGAGGCAAAAAGTATAGACCCCGTTTCAGCCTCCGTACACTCCATTTTGTAATTTCTCGCGGAGCTCTTCCATGCTGGGTCCGGTTCCGCTACAATTAGAGTTCAGTTAGCTGCAATTTCAAATTTTCACATTGGCCTGTCGGAAAACAATATCATGTCCCATAAGCTGTGTAAAGCCTTTCTGAAAGGAACCACTCCGCTCAGTGAGAGATCCTCCACCACCGTGGGATCTAAATTTGATTTTAGCTTCGCTAATTTTGCCCCCTTTCAAACCTGCAGCTTCTTGTTCACTGAAGTTCTTATCTTGGAAAACACTTTTTCTGGTAGCTATTACTTCAGCCAGAAGAGTTTCGGAACTACAGGCTCTTTCTATCCGTCCCCCATACCTCGTGTTCCACAATGACAGGGTTGCTCGTAGGACTAATCCTTCCTTCCTTCCTAAGGTCTCTTCAGAGAGTAACTTGAATCAGTCCATAGACCTTCCTGTGATTTTCCCTAACCACTCCAACAGGGCGGAGTATAAGTTGCATCAGTTAGATGTTCACAGGCAACTATGCTTTTATTTACATAGAACCAAAGACATTAGAAAATCAGATCAACTGTTCCTGTCTTATGCAGTAGGTAAACAAGGTCTTCCGGTTTCCAAGGTAACCTTATCCAGGTGGTTGTCTTCTATCATCACATTCATATATCATCTCAGGAATAAAGAATTACCAGTCAAACCAAAAGGTCACTCCACCAGAGCTTTAGCCACTTTGGTGGCTTTTCAGGCTAGGTTGCCCATGGAATCTATTTGTGCTGCGGCTACATGGGCCAACCCACATACTTTCATTTTGCATTACAAGTTGGATTTGGTTTCCAAGAGTAGAGCTGATTTTGGTTCCACAGTTCTGAAGAGTCTTTTCCGATGAGCCACCCAGGATTTTAGGTGCTAGAGACGCTGTCCCAACCAGCAAGAATGAAGGCAAGATAGACAACTTAACATAAAGAAGTTATGTACCTACCATAACATTCCATGTTAGTTGTCTTCTTCTCGCCTTCTTTCCTGCGTCCCACCCTCCATCCCCCTATCCTGGTGGACCGAGAAGAGTTCCTCTTGATTTTGCACTGGCTGAGTCTTCTCTGGCTATCTCCTTCTGTTTAGTAGTCTCTCCAGTAGGATTTATGCATTCTAGGATAGGATTCATTTATTATTATGTCTGCAGTTAGACTTACCAAACGAGATCTGGGTATCTAGCGCCAGGCATCATGGTATATAGGGGAGGCCTCGAGCCAGTAAGCAGCTCTCGAGCTTTTGAAGATGGCCGAGTCGGAGCCGAGGATCGGCTCCAAACCCAACCAGCAAGAAAGAAGGTGAGAAGAAGACAACTAACATGGAACGTTATGGTAGGTACATAACTTCTTTTGCTCCTCAGCAGCCTTTACCTTATGGTCGCTGAATTATTTGTCACATTTCATGCGACTTCAGAGGGATCTCCTAAAAGAGCTAGGAGATACCCTACAAGGTGCTCAGCCGAGGACTTATCTGATAAGGTTAATTCCCAGCTTGCAACCTTAACCTCCATCTCTAAATCTTCCATGTGCCTCATATCCTATGCAGCCGATGGAGCGGGCAGGGCAGCAGGCACAGGTATAGCTCTTCGTAGACATTCCTGGATGCAACTTTTTGATGCCGAACCCTTCTGATCTTCCTTTATTGACACTCCCTTTGATGGCTCATCCTTGTTCGGGCCAAAAGTGAAAGAAACTCTCACCAGGAGCCAACAAGTTGGCAAGACTCTGTCTGCCATTGGAGTCCGTTTTTCCACCCTTACCAGACCTTATCCTAAAGGTCAAAAGCGGAAAAATTTGATTCCGTAAGTCCAAAGGAGCCTTATCTGACACTCGTGGTGATCCTTCCCCAGGGGCAGAGGTGGAAGTAACGGAAGACACCATCCACATGCCAGAGGGGGTCCGCATAACCAGGGTGACAGAGATACATTCTCTGGTAGGCCCTTCCAGCGCTCCTGAAAGGATGCCTGCCTGTCCACCTCTGGAGGCAGTCGGGGGGAGACTTTCACTGTACCCAGAAGCCTGGCTAAATCTGACTCAAGACAAATGGGTACAGCCCATTATATCCAGGGATTACAACATTCCTTTTCACTGTCCACCTCATCCATCAAAGTTTATCCAAGACATTCCACCCGGTCAAATGGATCAAGCAACACTAGAAATTCAAACATTGGTAGAAAAAAAGAGTCATCCAAGAAGTCTCCGCAGACCAACTAGGATTCGGAATTTACTCAAGGTTCTTTTTAGTTCCAAAAAACACAGGGGACTGGAGACCCATATTGGATCTCAGCAGACTAAACAAGTTGGTGAAAAAGTCCAAGTTCCAGATGGTAACACTGCAGTCTATACTCCCGTTTCTGGGAAAAGACAATTGGATGTGCTTGTTAGATCTTCAGGATGTGCACTACCACATAAAGATGGACAGGCATGCAAGAAGATTTCTACGCTTCCAGCTGGGAGCCAGTCATTACTAGTTCAGATCTCTTCCCTTTGGACTCACCGCAGCCCTCAGGGTGTTTACCAAATGCATGGCAGTAAGCATGGCTCATCTGTGGCGTCAGGGATTCCAGGTGTTTCCATACTTAGATGACCGGCTCCTATCTGCCACCACCAAGCAGCTAACTAATCTGAGCAAGAGACTTACACCATCCATCTCTTCTCAAAACTTGGCATTACTATAAATGCAGAAAAATCTGCCTTGTTGCCATCGCAGTGTATTACCTTCATTGGTGCGGATTTAAATACAAATGACATGTTAGCAAAACTTCCTCAAAAAAGGATCCAAACGTTATGCAGTCAAGTGCTTACCTTACTCAACAAGAAAAAAGTACAGGCAAGATTTTCCCTCAAAGTCCTAGGCTCTATGGCAGCGATGATAACACTACTTCCCCTGGCATGAGTTCACATGCGAATATTGCAGTGGCTACTCTTCACTCAATGGTCCATACAGGAGTTACCCATGTCTCACGATATCCTCATAACAGACTCCTGCAAGAAAGATCTACTTTGGAGGGTCCAGTCCACTCGGGTAACAGTGGGCAGACCATTTGTACTTCCCCAACCTGTCTCTACAGTAACCACGGATGCGTCCCAGATAGGGGGGGGGGGGCATTATCTGGGACAGACTAATACTATTTGCGCATCAGTGTCCTAGAGATGAGGGCAGTGCTTCTGGTGTTGCAAGCCTTTCAGAACTCTCTTCCCACAGGGACTATTGCAATTCAGACAGACAATATGTCGGTAGTATGGTACATCAACAAACATGGGGGAACCAGATCCTACCCCCTATGTCCAGAGGCCCAGAGAGTTTGGCAATGGGCAATATCTTCTCAACACTTTCTGACAGCAACGCACATCCCAGGGAAATCCACTGTTATAGCAGACAGGCTAAGCAGAGAGATTCTCATGTCTCACGAGTGGTCCCTCAATCAGGAAGTTGCGAATCAAATTTTTTTGCAAATGGGGCCAGCCTTGCTGTGATTTTTTGCCACTCTCTTCAATACCAAATGCAGCAACTACTTTGCCCTAATTTCCCCTCTGGGAGAGTCACCGAGGGGTGCACTTGTTCAAGATTGGCCCCTGGGACTTCTTTATGCCTTCCCCCCTTTTCCCTTGATTCCAAAGGTTATCTAGAAAGCAAAGTTGTTGAGTCGCAGGTTAATTCTCATTGTGCCATACTGGCCTTATCAGATTTGGTTTCCTTTTCTTTGGCCCCACCTTCAGGAGGACCCATGGATCCTGGACCCAGTCCCGGATCTTCTGACGCATCAGTCAGGAACGCTCCACCCTGCCCTCCGCAGCCTCAAGCTGACAGCTTGGCTTCTCCACTTCCGATCTTAGCCAGGCTTCCGGAATTATCCCCTGCAGTTTGTCATATTTTAGTCCCCTCGCACAAGCAGACGACTAGGAAACTTTATGCAAGCAAATGGAAGAGGTTCTCTTTTTGGGCTTACAAAAAAACACATAGATCCCTTTACAGCATCCATATCTGCAATTTTGGAATTTCTGACAGAAATCTTTAATCAAGGAGCAGCGGCAGCCGCTATTCGAGTTCAATTAGCTGCTATTTATAATAGAGACTTCGGATCTAGTGTAATGTCCCATAAACTATGCAAAATTTTCCTCAAGGGTACTTTTCTGTTAAGACCACCCTTCAGAGAACCTCCTCCTCCTTGGGACCTCAGTCTAGTGTTATCTTTGATCCTGCTTCCTTTCGAACCAGCATCATCTTGTTCATTAAAATTTTTATCTTGGAAAACACTTCCTGACAGCAATTACTTCAGCCAGAAGAGTGTTACAGTTGCAAGCCTTGTCTATCCGTCCACCCTATTTGATCTTCCACAAAGATAGTCTCTCCCTCAGAACAAATCCTTCTTTTTTACCGAAAGTTTGTTCTCATGCAAATTTAAACCAAAATATAGAATTGCCAGTGTTTTTTCCTAACTATGGCAACAAGGCAGAGTATAAACTCCACCAACTGGATGTGCATAGACAGTTGTGTTTTTACTTGCATAGGACCAAATAATTCAGAAAGTCAGACCAATTGTTTGTCTCCTGTTCAGAAAATAGAAAAGGTTTGGCCATCTCAAAAGTTACCTTGTCCAAATGGCTTACTGAGACCATCACCTGTGTCTATGATTTCCACAATAAAGAACCGCCAGGAAAAGTTAAAGGGCATTCAACTAGAGCAGTATCTACCTCCATTGCCTTTCAGTCCAGACTTCCATTGGATTCTATTTGTGCTGCCGCTACATGGGTTAACCCTCATACCTTTATTGCTCATTACAAAGTAGATGTGGCCTCCCGGAACAGGGCATCCTTTGGTTCCACTGTCCTGAAGAGATTATTCCCTTGAGTCACCCAAGAAAAAGGTGCTGGGGACTCTGTCCCAGCCAGCAAGAATGAAGGCGAGATGGGACAACATAACATAAAGAAGTTGTGCTCAGCATAACGTTCCATGTTTGTTGTCCAGTATCTTGCCTTCAGTCTTGTGTCCCACCCAGCCACCCCCCTCCTGGAGGATCTAGAGGAAATTTCTCAAAATTGGCAGATAAGGTCTGATTCCCTTCTTGCCTTTTCTTAACTTTATGACAATATGTTTCATATGTTATCTTTTTGGATATTGAATATAGGATAGGAACTTTTCTCCCTCAAACGAGATGTGGGTATCAGCCACTAAGCGCCATGGAATAGGACTTGGCCTCGAGCCAGTAGAAACTCTTGAGCTTTGGTATACGGCCGAGTTGGAGCAGAGTTTCGGCTCCGAACCGAACCAGCAAGACTGAAGGCAAGATTCTGGACAACAAACATGGAACGTTATGGTGCGTTCATAACTTCTTTTTTTTTTATAAATCAAAAACAACTTTCAGGTTCAGGCAACAGGGCATACCATGTATTAGTTTGTAGTTTTTAGGAGCAACTGCTAAAACAATTCAGAGTGAGGTCAACGTGGAAGATGGCTTTTAGGCATTAATTAGGTTCATAGGTGTTTACTAGGCTAATGACCACAAGGGTCTTTTTAAGCCTAGCCATGCATCCCAAATTTCTCACAAGTTGTGGTACCCTTGATGAGGACCTTATCAACAAATATATAGGTAAACTCCAAACACTTGACCATACTCGGGTTAGATTTGTCAAAGGGAGATTATGCCTGTTAAAGCTAGTGGACTTCTTTGAGACAGTCACCAAGGCCCTGGATGAGGAGAAATCTGCACAAACAGCCTACCTAGACTTAGTCAAGGTGTTTGACACTATCCCTCACTCAGGCATCATTGACGAACTCACCCAGCTATGTAGCAACCCTTATATTGTTAGATGGGTCGCTAAGTGGCTCACTGATAGAATCCATATAGTCAAAACAGGGGAACCCACCTCCAACAGCAGACCTGTAACCAGTGGTGTTCCACAGGGGTCAGTTCTGGAACCTCTGCTGTCTGGAGAAGTGCAAGCAAAAACTAAAGGTCTGTGGCTGACAAAGGTTTGCTGATGATTGCAAACTTGGAGTGGTCATATACTCTCCAAATGATATCAACATCCTACAAGAGGGTCATGGCCTTAAACTCAATGCAAAAAAAAATGTATTATCCCTTTTGGTAAGAGAGATGCCCTGCTAACTACCACATCAGCAGCTGCACCTTAAGTACATACTCAGTGGTGAGAGCCCTTGCACACGGGAGTGACAGCAACCTTACCTTTGAATACCATGTCTCCACAGTGGTAAGAAGAGCATTTTATATTGCTCATCTCATAAGTAAAAGCATTGCCTCCAGAAGAAAAAAGTTATAACCTCCCTGTATGCTTCCCTCATCAGACCAATAATCGAGTACAACGCGCCTTTTGGTATGTACCTTTCCAAGCACCTGTAGCAATTGGAGAGACCACAAAGTTTCCTCACAAGGAAAATTCAAGGTCTTCAGAATCTGTCCTATGTGGATCATCTGAAATTGTTGTCACTTTATTCTGTATCATACAGACTACTCAGGGGTGATCTCTGCCTGGCATGCAAGGCAATCTCTGACCATGCTTTATTGGCAATCTGCAAATCCGTAAATCAAATTGTACATGGGTTACTCACTCTAAAGACGTTAACATGGTATGTGACATTAATAGAACCTGCTAGGGGGACAAATTTGTCTTCCAGAGATTACCATACCTTTGGAGCAAACTCCAACTTCATGTCAAACAGAGCACCTCATTGGTTCTTTTCAAACTCAATCTGGACAATTGGATTGGTAACCATAACTTCACCCCAGGGGTTCCACTTCTGCCCCTCTTGGACAGGGGCAGTAGCTGCTAATTGTGTAAATAAGGCTAGAACTTGGCTAGGCTTGTAAGGGCCCTAGGGCCGTTACCCTAGTAACTTCCTGTGATCCATGATCCTGTGTTTCATTAGGCCTTATAAACTGGAACGTGATGATAAAAAATGGTCTTACCTAACAAATGCAAAAGTTATTCTGTCATTTAGGGGGGTGAAGTAATGTCTAACCATACAAAATGCACAAATATTTTAGCCTTTTTTCAGGATTAATTTTGTCATGACCATTGCTTATGTTAGTAGGAGTTAAGTGTGTGCTTGCTCTTAGCAGTGTTGCTGAGAAATAAAGCAGGTCTGTACTTCATGCTTGTAGTATATTATGATGCAATTTTTAAACAGCATTTTGAGTCATAGTTTTCTCATAATGCAATTTGTAAACATTTTGAGTCAACCTTGTGTGTCTATATTTTTGTACAGAATGCAAGTTCTTGTAATGCCCGAGTGCTATTAAGTTTTAATGTTTTTTTTTTTTTTCTACAGGTAATAAATCTCTAGATAGTGGAATTGCTGAGATGGAGGAGCTTCCAGTTCCACAGAATATCAGAATAAATAATATCACATGTGATTCCTTTAAGATCGCATGGGAAATGGATCCAAAATCAAGAGACAGAATTACGCACTACTTCATTGACTTGAATAAGAAAGAGAACAAGAATTCAAATAAATTCAAACATAAGGTATACACTACTTAGTGACTTACTGTGCTTTTGCAGAGTATGAACCTGAATCTGAATTCATCTTTCTGGAGAATCTTTACTGTTAAATTGATGTTGATTCCAAAAGTGGAATCCAGTATGATACTGCTTAAGAGGGAACATAACAGGCAGCATCGTTCCGAAATCAGTATGAGTTAATCCACGTGAGGTACAAGCCTCTTAGGCTGTTATGTATGCTCATACATTTTATAGGGGTTAAAGATCATATGCATACCTGAATGCTTTTCTCTGGAAAAAGTTGATGCAATGTCAATTTTCATTCATTCCTCAGCAGTTGGGTTCGAATCCAGCTCAGCTGTTTTTTACAGCTCGTGGCCACTAAAACTCTCGAGCTGATCTCTTACCCATAGTACTCTATCCCATAACATACCTCAGATCTCATTTGCTGCTTTCTCATTCAGATGTAGTCAGTCTGAGCTGTCAGGCGTTGGTGAAGTTAGTTAAGTAGAAATTTTTAGTAGCTTAGCTATAGGTTCTTACTGTTTTCTATTTTATATATATATATATATATATATATTTATATATATATATATATATATATATATATATATATATATATATAAATAAATGTGTGTATACCTATATCCTCCCTACCTACACTGATTGTTGGTATTTATTTCTCTCCCCTTCCCTTTCTTACCATCGTTAGTAGCTCCCCCCCTTCCCTTTTATACAATCATCAGTAGCTTCATTATTATTATTATTATTTTACATTTGTTAACCGGGATAGTCCAACTGGATACAAGTCCATTTTCAGCGGAGGCCTGGGGAGAAAAGCTCCACATTGCAAATAATTGACACTTAAGTATGTAGTTACATAGAAATCTAAACATTTAAGAAATCACTAATAATTTATAGTCAAGGTTCCATCTAAATGAAGCAAACATTGTGGGTTTATGGTATTCATATACAGAGATAACATTATACATCTTTGAAGTGTGTAAGAGAGAAAGACATGTATTTCAAGGCTGAATGTAAGGATGACAGTTAAGATAAAAGGTGGTTAGCTAAGAAGGAAAGTTGTTGTGAATAGAATATAGAGGGGGAGAAGAGCGTAGGCTCGGAATGGGTAGGAAACAAGCTATCTTCCTGATAATAGGATTCTAAAGTTTGTAGAGAAGTGTATGTTGTTTGGGTGGGGGAAGGTTATTAATGGGTATTTCACCTCTGTGAGCTATGTTTATCTTACCTTTGTCTTATTTTATTATTTTTTTGGGTTAGTCTAGGTAGAGACATGGACATAACTATGTTTTTCTTACCTATTTGTTATTTTTTGGGTTAGTCTGGGTTTAAACATGGACATAGCCAATCCCTGTTTAGATACATCTTTAGGGATATTTTAAATTGGGGCAGGGAGGATATAATCGTTAGTTCAGCAGGAAGGGAGTTCCATTTTTTCCAGCAGAGTTGGAGAATAATGATTGTCCAGCTGAGTTGTTGGCTTTGGTTGATTGTATTAGCATTCTGTTGGATGAGCGGAGGGATGCTAGGTTGCTGTAGGTGGTAATAATATTAGGTAGAATGGGAGTACTGGTAGGTAGGTAGAGGGTTTTATGAATAACTATGAGTTGGTTATAATGGAGCTGATTGGGTAGTTCTAGCCAGCCTAGTTTGTGAAGATGTTGACAATGGTGGGTTCTATAGGCTGACCCTGTGGCAAATCTAGCTATATTGTTATAGGAGGTAGTGATTTTGTTAAGATTTGATTTACTTAGATTTGTAAGGATGGGCAAGGCGTAGAGAAGGGTTGACAGCAGATGTGTCCGAGCTATGGCACTTCTGGCAGATGGGGTTAAGAATTGTTTAATCCTATACAAGGAGCCTATTTTTTTGTTAACTGTTTTTATGGTTTTGTCTATATGGCCGTCATACTTCAGATTATTATCAATGATTACTCCAAGTAGTTTAGTGTAAGGATCAGGGGAGATTATGGTGCCATTGTTAGATGAGATTGTAATTATTGGCAATGTTAACTTACGGGTAGCGGAGAAAATAAGAAGTTTGGTTTCGTTTGGGTTAAGCAGGTGACAACGATTATTCAGCCAGTTCTCTACTTTATTGAAGGTGATTTGGGATGGGGATTGTAGTTCTGTGGGAGTGGAGGCAGAGCAGATAAGTGTGGAGTCGTCAGCATACTGTATACAAGTTGTATCTGGGATAACTTTGGGTAGGTCATTAATGAAAATAGAGAAAAGGAGGGGACCCAGTATAAAACCTTGGGGTACTCCAAGGTTGACAGGTAGAAGGGGGGATAGATTGTCTTTCCATAGAACAGTGTGTTGTCTGAATGAAGGTAAGAGTGGAACCAGTTGATTACTGGGTTTTCTAAGGAAAGTGATTTTAGAGAGTCTAGGAGTAGGTGGCAATTTACCATGTTGAATGCTTTTGAAAGATCGAGAAAGAGGGCAGAAAAGAGCTTATTCTGATTGCGGTTGTGATTTATTGTGTGAGAAAAGGAGAGAAGGGCAGTAGTTGTACTATGTGCAGGTCTAAATCCGTGCTGGGTTGGTGCTAGACTATTCTGAGTAAGGTGTGTTAGAATTTGCTTGTGTATGTATTTTTCCATTATTTTGGCTAAGGGAGATGGTATGGCTATAGGTCTGTAGTTAGAGAGTTCTGTGGAGTTTCCCCCTTTATGAAGAGGAATAATGTGAGAGATTTTCCAGATGGAGGGGATGTAGTAGGCTTTGTGGATAGTACGGTTGATTAGGATGGAGACAGGGTATGCTATTTCATTAGCGGACTTTTGCAGAAAATCTGCAGGAAGTAGGTCTGCTGCCAGAGTGGTAGGTTTTAGTTTCTTAAGCAAGGATTTAATATAGTCAGTGGGTATAGGAACAAATTTTAAGGGAGGGATATTTGCCTGAGTGGGTGTGGTTGTAGTAGAGGAGATGGGAAATAGGTTGTTAGCTAGGGACTGGACTGTTTCCATAAAGAAAGTATTAAAGGTCTTTGCAACACACTTAGGGAGGTAGCTGTAGGGTAGCTGAGGGGGTGGGGGTTGTGGATTTGCCTGGGTGGAGCAGTTTATTCTGACATGACCAGAATTTTTGGGGTTTATTGTGGTGTTTTTGCTGTATATTGAAATAGTAGTTTTGTTTGTCTAACACAATAGACCTTTTTGTTTCATTTCTCATTTTTTTGTATCTAATGTGGGCTTGTGGGCATTTGGTGGCTCTCCAGGAGGTCCATGCTGTGTTTCTAGCAATAAGATTTTGTCTAGTACTATTGGTTACACATGGAGCAGTTTTGTTTTTGGTTTTGATTGTTCGTGTAAGAACATGCCTGTCTAAGATGGCAAGGAAACTAGCATTGAATTCTGAGACTGCTTCTTCAAGGGGAAGTACTTTAAGACTGACCCATTTGCATGAGTTAAGTTCGGCTTGGAAACAAGTTAGGCTAAGGTTCTTTGTATACGTAAGGGTTTTAAAGGTAGTTTGTTGAGACATGTCATCCTTTTTTCTGATTATATAGGTTAAGAAGTGGTTGCTCATGTCCTCAGGTAGGGTACCTGATTTGTATAACCGAGGGTTGTTATTTATTAAGATCCAATCTAGGATACTTTCCTTATTGTTGGGTTTATTGATTCTAGTGGGGAAGTAATTATCTGGGAGAAACCATGTAAGTTGATATGGATGGTAGGTAAGTTTGATGAACATGTTAGCCAGTTAATATTGAAGTCCACGAGAATGATTGTTTCTTGAGGGGTGGTTAATGGATAACCATTGGAGGGTGCATTCTAATGTGTCTATGTTGTTGCCTGGGGGAATATAGGTACATACTATGTTTAAAGATTTATGTTTAAGTTGAACTTTTGCGATGATTGTTTCGGAGTTGGAAGTTGTTAGTTCTTGTGGGGGTATAATTGTGGATACCTCAAGAGTGGATTTATAAAGGATGGCTACTCTGCCTCCTTTTGTACTTTCCAGTCCAGTCTTGTTATATTGTAGTTGGGGGGTATAATTTCATTATCAGGGATAGTGAGTTTGAGCCAGGTTTCTGTAAGACAGAGTAGATCAGGGGAGTGCATGTCCAGGATGGAATGCAAATAGTGGATTTTCTTATTTATACTTCTAATATTTAGGTGACAGACTAGAAATGAGTTAGGGGCATCATATGAGCTTCTTAGGTTAGAAGAAGTACTATTTGTGGGGTTAGTAGTAGCCTGTGAGTTTGGTCCTGGGTTAGGGTGGATATCGCCGTTGGCTGTTAGGGTAAGTAATATACTCCTTATGAGTTTGGTGATCTTTAGTAGGAGTTGGTGATAGTTTTTAGCTCTAGAGTTTAAATATGTAGGTCGTATGGGGCGGAGAGCTTTTGGAGTAGTGGAATTGGAGATGAGGTAGTATTTGTGTGGGGGTGTGTGGTTGGATACTAGGGTGGTAATTGAATTAGGATGTTGAGTGTTAGGTAGATGGTGGAATTCATAGGCGGCGAGAAGATAAAGTATGAGAAGTGGGGGTATGAGGTGATGTGGTCTAGGTTGTGGAGATAAGGTGCGAGTTAATGGAGACATTATGGGGGTAAGATAGTAATTGGGATAGAGAGCATGTTTGTGGTAATAGAAGAGAGTGAGTTTTGATGGGTTGGGAGTGGGAGTTGGGTGTACAGGAAGGAAGAATTGTAGTTGGAGGAATGTGATGTGTGGGAGTGGCAGAATAATTAGGGGGTGTGGTTAGGGTAGTATAAATGTAGGAGTACTGGGGGCAGGTGGGACTTGGGGGCAGGGTAGGGGAGCGGAGTGAGCTCGCAGGGTAGGGGAGCGGAGTGAGCCCGCAGAGCGAACGGAGCAGGAAGAGCCAGTGAAGAACGAAAGTTTGGGAAAACAATCAGTGAAGTGCTGACTGTTAAGGTAAGTTTAAGGGGAGATAGTAGGTTGTGCAGTTGAGAAAGGTTTAGTAAAAAAGGGGGTATAGTGGGTCTACCAGATAGATACATGTATTAGGAAGTGAATGTCTGAGATCTATAATTTAAGATTGGAAGATAGTTGTTCAAGGAGATTAGGCCTGGGAGGAGAGTGCCAACTAGTGGGCAAAGGCTGTCCTGCAGCCAAGGCTACTTGCATAGCTAGCAGATCTAGTGGGAAAGGGAGGCTAACTCAGGAGTTGTATGAAGAGGCTGTAAGAGGGGAAGGTATGGAAGTAGGGAGGAGAGAAGGTTTAGGCTGCTGGCCGTCCTGGCTAGGGAGTGTACAATAGACACCTGGGATTATATAAGAAGAGTAATATTTACAAACAGTGGTTTAAAACATACTTTCTTATATCCTTGAGGGAATGATGCCCAGAGAAAGGTTTGGATATTTTCCTTAGCTTGGGAATGAGGCAGCAGTCTTATACAGGGCAATAAAGTCAAAAGCTAGTGCAGGTCAGGCAGGTTGGATAGCTGGATACATGAAGAGAGAGAGAAAAATAATGGTGAGGTATGCTGTAGGTCGGACACACTTTCTAAGCAACTCAGCTACTAAAGAGAGTGCATATGTAATCACTTATCCAGGTATACATTAGTTAGTCTTCCAAAATATTCAATGAGGTTAACACAATAAGGTAAATGCAGTTTTCAAGTGATATACACACAGTAGGGATCAAAGTATCAGTATAACAACAACTATACAGTTCCTAGAAAAAGCCGTACAAGGAATACACTATACATCAATATACATCATGGTGGAGATAACAGTTGCCCAGCATGGTGAAAGAGGTAGGAGATTCATGTGTAACTGTTGGCTGAAATACTACATGTGTTCTCTTGTTAAGAAGAACAGAAATTTACCTAAATTTAACATGTATGGGGCCACCCTATCATGAACACTAACGTAATTCAGCATTTTAGCGCTAAAGAGTACTAATACAGCTTCAGTGTCCTATTGTATATCAGGTATACCAAAAATATATGTAAACCACACACTACGGAGCGATAATCTAACCTGGTGTTTTCTTGTTTTAAAAAGTACTGCTTCCTCTTAGATTATCAGTTAAGTTCCAAAGCATACGCGGTTTGCTTCACAGAGGACACTACTTCCACATGCTATGTTACTTGTAGTGTTAGAACAGCGTCAGTGATGGTGAGGTGTAGATTAAATCTAATTCTTTCATTTATTTCCTAAGGATCCAATCTATGTGCAGTCCCCATACAAAAAAACAGTACCTTGCTGTGGCGTTTCAGGTTTTAAGCTACAGCCCCTTAGTTGGTTAATAGTTTGCTGTAACAGCCCTTGCATGTACTGTAGTAGATGCTTATAAACGCTACCCTAACTTCCCGTTCCTGTGTAGGCATAAAACAACCTCTTACTGTTACTTTTAAAAAACACTCCGGCAGAATTACTCAACTGCTTGCAGCAAATGCTTAAGTGCTACTCTAACTTCCCGTTCCTGTGTAGACATAAAGCAACCTCTTACTGTTAATTTAAAATACTAATCTGGCGCAATTAATCTTCTGTGAGTGTAACTCTACAAAGCTTTGATAATGCCTGTTAGAAAAGAACCATTACTCCCTACATTAGGAACGCAACATATTGCTAGTTCATTCAGTAACGCTCATCAGCGCCATGTGCTACAATCATACAAACATAGGTGCTGACTGAGATACAGCAGCTAGTGCATCATTACAAATGTAACATTATAGCATTTAGCTATGCATAAACCGTTTCTATCACTTTAGTAAGCAGTATATGTCTCTTTAAACAAATAATGCAACAATAGGAATCGCTTACTCAAGGTGTGGACACCGGAGGCAGGAGCGCACAGCAGCCGAGAGGTGAACTAAGATATAAAGATGGCGCCACTTGGGGTTAGGTATATTTATGGGTTAGGTGAGGAAATAGGTAGATGGGGGAGGAGTATGATAGGTTAGTGCAAGTACAGACCGGATGTGATCAGAACTCTGCACCAGTAGGGTAGGCTGGAAAAAAATGAAGCTTATTGTGCTTCACTAAACTAATTTAGTTAGGCTTCAGAAAGGAGGGTGGTGCAAGGAATGAGGGAAAGAGCAGAAACATAGGTAGGCAGGACTATGAATGGGATTGTTTTAGCAGGGAGGTAAATGAATGATGCAAGGTAGATTAAGAAAGCTGAGTAAGAGCCAGTGAAGGACTAAATTTTGAGAAAACAATCAGTGGAGTGCTGACTGTTAAGGTAAGTTTAAGGGGAGATAGTAGGTTGTGCAGTTGAGAAATGTTTAGTAAAAAAGGGGGGGGTATAGTGGGTCTACCAGATAGATACATATATTAGGAAGTGAATGTCTGAGATCTATAATTTTAGATTGGAAGATAGTTGTTCAAGGAGATTAGGCCTGGGAGGCGAGTGCCACCTAGTGGGCAAAGGCTATCCTGCAGCCAAGGCTACTCGCAGGGCTAGCAGATCTAGTGGGAAAGGGAGACTAACTCAGGAGTTGTATGAAGAGGCTATAAAAGAGGAAGGTGTGGAAGTTGGGAGGAGAGAAGGTTTAGGCTGCTGGCCGTCCTGGCTAGGGAGTGTATAATAGACACTTGGGGTTATATAAGAAGAGTAATATTTACAAACAGTGGTTTAAAACATACTTTCTTGTATCCTTGATGGAATGATGCCCAGAGAAAGGTTTGGATATTTTCCTTAGCTTGGGGAAGAGGCAGCAGTCTTTTACAGGGCAATAAAGACAAAACCTAGTGCAGGTCAGGCAGGTTGGATAGTTTCTTGTATCCTTGAGGGAATGATGCCCAGAGAAAGGTTTGGATATTTTCCTTAGCTTGGGGGAGAGGCAGCAGTCTAATACAGGGCAATAAAGTCAAAAACTAGTGCAGGTCAGGCAGGTTGGATAGCTTCTTGTATCCTTGAGGGAATGATGCCCAGAGAAAGGTTTGGATATTTTGCTTAGCTTGGGAAAGAGGCAGCAGTCTTATACAGGGCAATAAAGTGAAAACCTAGTGCAGGTCAGGCAGGTTCGATAGTCAAGGTGTGGACACCGGAGGCAGGAGCACACAGCAGCCGAGAGGTGAACTAAGATATAAAGATGGCGCCACTTAGGGTAGGTATATTTATGGGTTAGGTGAGGAAATAGGTAGGGGGGGGTATGGTAGGTTAGTGCAAGTACAGACCAGATGTGATCAGTACTCTGCACCAGTAGGGTAGGCTGGAAAAAGATTAAGCCTATTGTGCTTCACTAAACTAATTTAGTTAGGCTTGAGAAAGGAGGGTGGCACAAGGAATGAGTGAAAGAGCAGAAACTTAGGTAGGCAGGACTATGAACGGGATTGTTTTACCAGGGAGGTAAATGAATGATGCAAGGTAGATTAAGAAAGCTGAGTAAGAGCCAGTGTGGGACTAAATTTTGAGAAAACAATCAGTGGAGTGCTGACTGTTAATGTAACTTTAAGGGGAGATAGGTTGTGCAAAATGTTTAGTAAAAAAGGGGGGTCTAGTGGGTCTACCAGATAGATACATATATTAGGAAGTGAATGTCTGAGATCTCTAATTTTAAGATTGGAAGATAGTTGTTCAAGTTTCTTTTATAAAAAAAAATATTTTGCTGTCTTTCCTTATTCCTTTAGATAGTTTTACAATGAAAAATGGCAGAATAGCTTTCAGGCTTTAAAAAATGTAAGCAGTGTGGGCATAAACTTCCTTTGTCTGATTTGCACAGTCTGTGTGTCTGTTGCTTAGCCCCTGATCATTTAAAAATTGACTGTGACATCTTTAAGCTGTTTAATCCTCGAGCAATTGTAGATCGCAAAAATAAGTTACTTCTAAAAGGTCTCCTTCCTAAGACCTTTTTGGAGTCACTATCCGGAGCACAACCCCTTAAATAGGACAAGAAAGAGCACAGGAAAAGGCCATCAGGTCCGCCTGGATCTTCTACTCCATCTTCGGAGCAATTGGCATGAGATGTCAGATCTGCTTCTTCGGACCCAATAGCATTGCATCCAGAGCACTTACCCCGAACAAGGTATGCATTATGCATGGATCCTCTGCCTTCTAGAGTGCCATCCTAGTTCTTGAAGAGACTCCAGCATTCCAGGTCCCCATCAATTGCCTCATCCTCTCATTCTTCCAGGAGCCTGAGAGAAACGGATGTGGATAGGATGATAAGGAAATTCTTCTTGGAGCAGATTCAGATTGGAGTTCTCCTGGCTCCTACCCCCTCGGGTTCATAGAACTTTACGAATACCACCCCTCCAATCTCGGCTCCTTCTCTGAACCAACCCATAGTTTCAGAGCCCTTGGAACTGAGTCTTCCGAGACCATCTGTGTCAGATCTGAAGATTGTTGTATCTTCGGCTCTGATACTTTTTCTGTCTGAGTGCACCAGCTCCATGTGTGTCGGAGCAGGGCAACTCTCGGAGCTGAAGCGTCATTGTCAGTTGAGGTGTTAGAGTCGACTCCAGAGTTATCAGAGCCATCTCTGTCCCTTGGAGCCTTGGCAGTGGACAGCTCTTCTTCAGATTCTGCCTTGGGTAGATGGCCTTCAGGTCAGTGGGAGCCGATGGGCTGGAAGCATGTCTTCTCGGCACCATCAGCCTCCTTTTCCCCAGGCACTCTACCTTTGAGGTGGTAGAGAGAATATTCTCTGCTTCTGGAGGACAGATGTTTCTACCCCATCTCGGATCACCCTTCTGGATCCCATATGTCTCTATGCCTTGAGCCTCTTCATTCTACTCCACAGGGACAGCCAGCCTAAAGTCACCAGGCTACCCAACAGGGTATTTTTGTTTCTTCAGATACCTCTCCGGAACATCCCACCAAAGAAGTCCCTAGGAAGAGAAATTGCACGAGGAGGCACTTAGACCGTCCTCAAGAGTCCGTCACTGAAGATACTAATTTTGATGAGGGGGAAGGGTCTCCGAGATCACCAGCATCCTCAAACAAAGGGGTGGTTGGTCTACTGATAAACCTTCCCAAGAGAAATCAGTATTCCTAGAAGCCTTTGGATCTGGCCTGGCTACCTCCTGGGTGACTTCACGCACTAAAAGCTCATTGATTTAATCTCTAGGCAAGCGTGGAAGGAAACTGATCCCCAAGAGACCAGACAGGATTCTGGCACCACTGAAATGAAGAGAGTTTTGGAGTAAGGTAATACCAGTGGATGCCATGGTCATGGTGGCAGCAGCAAAGAAAGAACTTGCAGAACAGTGTTCATCTGTCCATCCCCCCTAACAGAGAGTCCAGAGCCTTGGACAGATTTGGGAAGCGTGAATATGCTTCAGTGACCTTTGCAGTCAGGTCGCCGAATTATGTAGCACATTTCATCAGGTTGCAGATAGATTTGATTAACTCATTTCCTCCAGTAAAGCTCTCTTCAGTGTGTATCTTTAACTCCTAGTGGGTGTAGCTTGAACGTTTAAAAAATGAAGTTATCACCTTACAGTTCAAACAGATATTCATATCTCTGGCACCGCAAGTGTTACTGGAAAACTGTAAATGGCAAACTATTCAGGATAAATTAATCGTTACATTGGTGGCCTTCATTCAGTTTAATGCTTTAAACTGGATTTTGTAAGCCAGAGAAAGACAGTGAATATTAGTTTTGTAATGTTATATAAACAGCTTATGATATGTCAGTAACTATTCAAGCAAGACATATACTGCCAGTAGGATTTTCTTCATATAGCTTTGAGCTTTCATATGAGGCTATGCAAGTGTCTGTGTTATCTGAATGTTGAAATATTTAGAGAAATATGAAAATTATTACACTGCAAATAAACAGTATACAAACAATATTCAGTATCTATTTATGTGCATTAGACAGAGGTGAAATATCAGTGTAATTGTGTTGGCCATCATGTATGCTTTAAGATGAAATTTTAGATACCTTGTATATAAGCATGGTTTTGGAATTATTAATGCAAATATGAACAAGCAATTTTTACACCTACAGGTGTCAGTAGGCGTTAACTGCAGAAAACACCTGGAGGCATACCTGGCTGTAATGAGTTAAGGAACTCTCCAAATCCCTCTCTTGGACCAGTACTTCTGAGGCGCAGAGCTCTGTTGTCTCACAGTTGGCTACCCTCCAGTCAATCACAAATTCATCCATGAAGCTCATTTCACATGTAGCTGAAGGTACCTCAAGGACAGAGAGTTCAAGCATTTCCATTAGGAGGTGTGCCTGAATGTGCTTGTATGATTTTGTGGAGCCCTTCAAGTCCTCATTCGTCAATGCACTTTTGACGACAGTTCATTGTTTGGCCATAAGGTGAAGGATACATTCTCCAGGTGTGAGCAAGATGGAAAGATCTTTTCTGCAGTTGGTGTACATTTTTCAAACCCTCAAAGAACCTTCTCAAGGAATCAATAAGGTGGTTGAAAGATGTGGTTCAGAAAATCCCCGGGACCTTTCCAAGATCCATGTGGAGATAGGTCACCCAGGGACAGAGGAGGGAACTGAAATAGAAGATGCCACCCACACGGTAGAGGAGGCCCGCAGAACCAGGGGTCCAGAGATTCTTTTTCTGACCAACCCTATTAGTGCTCCTGAAAGAAGGCCCAATTGTCCACCTCTGAAGGCAGTTGGGGGTCATCTATCCCTGCAGCAAAGACTCTGGCTAGACATTACAAAAGATACGTGGGTGCAGAGGATTATTTCCAGAGGTTATATAATTCCCCTTTCCCTTCCCCCTCCCTTAAAAGCCAACAAAATTCCCGATGTTCCACCGTGTTAGAGGAAATCAGCAGAAATAAAAAAAAAGCTGCTACAAGAAAGAATCATCCAAGAGGTCCCTCCAGGCCAAATAAAATCCGAAACTTACTCAAGATTCTTTTTAGTGCCAGAGAAAGCAGGAGACTGGAGACCAATTTTAGATCTCAGCATCTGAACAAATCAGTTCAGTATACAAAGTTCTGGATGGTCACCATTCTGTCCATTTTGCCTTTCCTGCACAAGGAAACTGGATGTGCTCAGTGAATCATCAGGATGGGTACTATCACATAAAAATGAACAGACGATCCAGAAGATACCTATACATGTTCATCGTGTTTCACTGTTGCAGTCATGACTGTAGGGTTCTCCCCTGCCGGCAGGCAGTCCTCTGTTGGCCAGAATCCCAAAGTCTGGGTCTGGCGTCGGCTGTTCAGCCATGCTCCCTGACGTCAGAGCGCCAGGAGTACAAAGCCGACAGCCGATGCCATGTTCTCCAGTCTTTCTTGCCGTGTGGTGATAGCAGTTCGCAAGTGCTGGTCGGCTGACTCCTGACAATTTTTTCTGAACAAACTTCAGTCCGAAGACTTTTTTCTCCTACTCAAAGCTAAGTACCCCATTGGAGAAACTTTTTTCTTGCTCCAGTCTGATGTCAGAAAAAGTTAATTGTATTTCATATGGGAAGCAAATACCTCATAAGGATTTTCATTCTTACTGTATTCCTTGCTTAGGCCCTGACCACGACGTAGCTAGTTGTCAGTTTTGTGCTAGATTCAATCAACGTACAATTAAACGTAGGTACGATTTTGCATTTCATTACTTCGGTAGGCGTTTTAATTACAAAATGTCAGTTCACAAACAACGCAAGGACAAAGACAGGCCTCCGAGGTCCAAATCAGACGATATCGTACATGCAGAGCCAGCTTCAGGTTCGGCCATCGTCAGTGAGGCGCTTTTGCAGCCCCTGTCGTCGGCCATTTCGGAACCGATGGCTGAAACGGACTCCCACGAGGAGCCAACTAGGCCTTTGAATATTTCTGTTGCAGGACCTTCGGACAATGTTCCTTCAGATGGGTCTGGAGCCGCTGTGCAGGTACCGGCTTCCGAAGGGGTTTTCAGGCCTACTCAGCTTCTAATAAAGGCAAAGCCAAAGACAAAGGCAAAGACTCCTTCCAAACCAAAGACTGCAACCCAGGCCTCTTCTGATCCGGCTCCCAAGTCACAGAAACAGTTACTTAAGATGGCGGAGGACTTACTTACTATGATTAGGGGTTCACATCCCCCTCCAGATAAAAGGCCAAGGCAGGAAGTTTATTATGACTCCTCTGATCAGGCTTCTGTTTCTTCAGTTTCTCCTTCTGACCAGGAATATTCTTTCCCTCCTTATGAGGATTCTGATGCTGAGGAATCCATTCCTTCAGCTTCTCCCCCTGAGGATTTCTCTTTTGGGGAAACTTTGCATGAAATGAGGGAACATTTCCACTGGGAAGGACAGGAGTATTCAGAATCTAAGAAAAGACTAAGGGATTTTCTTCTTCTTCCCCAACATAGACCCCTGGCTATTCCTCCTATTTTGGATATTGTGGATGATGCCTTTTCGGAGGCTAACTTAACCCCTGACTCTTTTCCTCCAGCTCCTGTTAAGCCTGACAGATATTACAGGGTTCCTGATTCCCACCAGTTTTTATACAAGAACCCTACTGCTGACCCTGAAACCATTTCTCAGGGTCCTAAGGGCGTTAAGTCCACTTCTCCTAAAAACCCCATTCCCACTGAGAAGGATTCCAGATCTTTAGAAAGATGGGGCAAAAAAGTGTACACTTCTGCTACTTTATCTATTAGGGCTTTAAACTGTCAGTTTCATATGCTGAAATACCAGAAATTTCTCCTGTCTGTTTTAAAACAAAAGCTAACTTCTATTTCTGCCTGTGCAGATGATAAGGAATTACATGACTTAATGCATGCCACTGAACAAGTTGGGAAGCATGGTTTACACTGTGGATTTGATGCCTTGGAGGCTTCCTGTAGGGTTGCTGCCTCTGGCACAGTAATTAGAAGTCATGCATGGTTAAAGGAACAAAATTTGCCAGATCAAGTAAAAGCTAAATTATTGGATGCTCCTGTTCAGCATAATGTTTTGTTTGGATCTAAAGCTGAAGAGGTGATTAAAAAGATGGAGGACAAGGCAAAATCCATGCAAACAGTTAAAGATTTCTTACAAGTACAGCCACCCAGATTTAGTAGGAATTGGCCTACAAAAATTGGTCCTTTCCCAATTCAGACAGGCCTCAGAGGGGTAGATACAGACGCTCCCGAGGAAGGCCTCAAACGCAAGCCTCTTATAGACCAAGACAGTGGACTGCTTCCACCCCTAGGGGAGGAGAGGACAGGTCGCAAGCTCATAGGAAACAGACTCAATGACTCCCTCTGTTGGGCTGCAGGAACTTCTTGCCTGGAAGCCCCTCTCGGAGGAAAACTTTCTCTTTTTCACCTAAATTGGACTCCTATAACCCAAGACAAGTGGGTTCTGGATGTGGTTTCAAGAGGTTACAAATTCCATTTTCATACTCTACCAAGGCCAAGAGGATGGCCAGATCTTCCAAAACATCAATGGACAGAGGCCTTAAACCAGGTGGAAGCTCTTTTGGCTATGAAAGCCATAGAACTAGTTCCACTTTCAGAGATGGGACAAGGTTTTTACTCAAGGCTCTTTCTAGTCCCCAGGAAGCAAAATTCATGGAGACCCATTCTGGATCTGTCAGTCTTGAACACTTTTCTAGAGATACCAAAATTCAAGATGCTTACTCTACAGCAGCTACTTCCAATGCTGACCAAAAATGCATGGATGGTAACTTTGGATTTAAAGGAGGCATATTTACACATTCCCATCAGGCAGGAACACAGAAAATACCTCAGGTTCAAGGCCGGATCGAGGCACTTTCAATTCTCTGCGCTGCCCTTTGGATTGTCTACTGCGCCCAGGGTCTTCACCAAATGCCTGGCTCCAGTAGTAGCTTGTTGCAGACTCAAGGGAATTCAAATTTACCCTTATCTGGACAACTGTCTTATTCAGGCAGACAGCAAGGATGTCTTACTCCAGCATCTACAGTTTGTTCAGAATCTTCTCAAGTTCCTGGGATTCACTGTAAACATAAAAAAGTCAAATTTGACACCCTCACAACAGATAATTTTTCTGGGCGCTTCTCTAAACACAACAACCCAGATGGCATTTCTGACATACGAAAAACAGTTACAGCTGGCTTCAACTTTCAAAACCTTGGCAACTTTAACTCCGCTATCTGCAAGGAGATTCCTGCAGGCTTTGGGTTACATGGCCTCCTGCATCCTTCTCTTACCATATGCAAGACTACATATGAGGAAAATACAGTGGTACCTAAAAAGTGTATGGTCTCAGCATTGCCACAGTTTAGACATACTGATCTCCGTCCTGCCTTGTCTTCAAAAGGAATTCCTTTGGTGGTCCAAGGCATGTACTCTAAACAAAGGAAAACCCTTCTGTCTGCCTCCTGCCACTCAGATACTAACCACGGATGCCTCAGATTATGCATGGGGAGCCCATTTTCAAGGCAACTGTCTGCAGGGCCTTTGGACAAAGGATCAGAAGCACCTGCATATCAATTTAAAGGAAATGTTAGCCGTTTAGAAAGCTCTAATGGCCTTCAGGAATCTTCTACAACCAGGACAACTACTGATACGGACAGACAACACCACAGTTATGTGGTACATAAACAAGCAAGGGGGGTCTCATTCCTACCCCCTTTGCAGACTAGCCATGGATCTGCGGAACACAGCTCTAGCTTGCAATCTGGACCTTCAAGCTCAGTTTCTACCAGGGAAGCATAACTTCCTGGCAGACAGTGAGCAGAAACCTTTCGGACCCACACGAATGGATGCTGGACACCGAAATATTCAAGATGATAACAGCAGTCTGGGGATGTCTTCTTTGCATCCCACATCAATCATCAACTACAGATTTTTTGCACCAGGACTTTCCATGAACAAGCTTGGAAAGTGGATGCTCTATCATTCAGTTGGAGAAACCTCTTTGGATATGCCTTTCCGCCTCTTCCTCTTCTTCCACGGGTATTGTTAAAGATCAAACAGGACAAGCCCAAGATGATAATCTTGCTGGCCCCAAATTGGCCTCGACAGTTTTGGTACCCAACACTGAAAAACCTGTCTGGAGCCCCCTTGGGTTTTACCACAGACTCCGAACCTTCTGTCCCAACACCAGGGTCAGGTTCTACACTCCCATGTCAGAACTCTCAGCCTGGCGGCCTGGTTAATCCAGGGTCTTTGATTCATTCTCTCCTACCCAAGCAGGTTATGGATGTCATTTTAGAAGCCAGATGTCCTAGCACTAGAAAATCTTATGCAGGAAAATGGAAAAGATTTTGTTCCTGGATGCAGGCTCAGGATTCTGATCCTCTTCTTCCTAACATTCCTTTGATTTTACTTTACCTGACAGACCTCTTACATAAGGGTCTCTCTTTCTCTTCCATTAAGATACATCCCTCTGCTATTTCTGCTCATTATAATACAGACCCTCCAATCTTTTCCCACCAGCTCATGAGACAGTTTCTCAGAGGAGCTAAGAACTTAAGGCCCCCTAGATCTCCTCCCATTCCTGCTTGGGATCTCAACTGTGTTGTGGAAAAGCTCACCTTACCTCCTTTTGAGTCTGCTGCCACATCTGACATCAAGTTTTTATCTTGGAAGACAGCCATCCTGTTAGCTCTGACCTCTGCCAGGAGAGTTTCAGAGTTGCAAGCTCTTATGGCTGTGGAACCTTATATTATCTTTCATCAAGACAGGGTGTCTTTAAGGACTAGTCCTACTTTCATGCCTAAGGTGGTTTCCAAAGTGGCTTTAAATCAAACTATTCACTTGCCAACTTTTTTCTCCACTCCTCAAAATAAAGGGGAAAGGATCTTACATTCCTTGGATGTACACAGACAACTACATTTTTACCTGGACAGAACCAAGGACATCAGGAAATCAGAGCAATTGTTTGTTTCTTATGCTTCAAGTTCCCAAGGTAAAGCCATTTCAAAACGGACCATTTCTAAATGGATTGCTCATGGAATCAGATTTTGCTATTCACACCATGGAAATCAAATCCCAGGGAGTATAAGGACTCACTCCACCAGAGCCGTTGCCACTTCAGCTGCTTTCCTCAGGGGAGTTCCTACCAAAGACATTTTGGAAGCTGCAACTTGGAGTTCAGTGCATACTTTTTCAAAGCACTACAATCTACCTTTCTACTCTAAGTCTAGGGCAGGCTTTGCTTCTGCAGTCTTGCAGGGCCTTTTAGCCGCCCCCTCTTCTTTATGACCACCTCCCTTTCATTCTGCTTTGGGATTCTACCCTACAGTCATGACTGCAACAGTGAAACACGATGAACATAGTACAGTTGTGTACACTTACCATAAATGTAGATGTTCGAGTGTTTTCACTGTTGCAGTCTGGGTTTCCCTCCCTCCTATCCCCTTATTTTTCCTTTTGTGTGGTTCCTTTTTTTCACCATTCTTCTGAGGTGTATTTGCAAAGGGTATGGGACCTTACTCATTTTGGGACTCCTGACATCTGGGGCAAGAAAAACTGGAGAACATGGCGTCGGCTGTCGGCTTTGTACTCCTGGCACTCTGACGTCAGGGAGCATGGCTGAACAGCCGACGCCGGACCCAGACTTTGGGATTCTGGCCGACCGAGGACTGCCTGCCGGCAGGGGAGAACCCTACAGTCATGACTGCAACAGTGAAGACACTCGAACATCTACATTTATGGTAAGTGTACACAACTGTACTTTCCTGCTGGGAGCCAGTCATTAGCAGTTCAAAGCTCTGCCCTTTGGCCTCATCACAGTCCCCAGTGTGTTCACAAAATGCATGGCAGTAGTAGCAGCTCACTTGAGACTGCCGGGATTCTGGTTGTTTCTGTATTTGGACAACTGGCTTATAACCACTATGACCAGGCATCTTCGGATAAACGCTCGAGGCTGTATACTCCAAATCTGCTCTCTAGGGATTTATCGTCAGTCACAACAAATCCCAGCTAGAATCAGCTCAGACACTAGAATTCATAAGAGCTTTGTTCGATGCAATATCAGTAAAAACTTTCCTTCTTTTACCAAGAGTTCAGATTGTTTGATTTCAAGTCAAAAAGATAGTTCAGAATTCTTCCGTGTCAGCTTGATTGATTCTGCAAACCTTGGGTCAGTGTCAGCTACAGTAGTTTTAGTATCATTTACAAGATATCATATGAGAATTTTTCAGTGGACTAGCAACTCAGTGGTCTATTCTACACCAACCTATGTCCACCAAGATCAGAATAACTCAGGGTTGCAAAAAATACCTATTGTGATGGATGCATTCAAATCAGATATTGCAAAGCCATCCCTTTATTCTCTCCAGCCCAAAGCCATAGTGACCGCTGATGCTTCCCAGATAGGGTGGGTGCACATGGTGCCCCGAAGAGGCCAACGCACATATCAAGGTCCAAGAAATGAGAGCAGTTCTCCTAGCATTGCAGGCTTTTCAAGACCCTCTCCCATCTGGAACTGTTGCAATTTAGAAAGACAATATGTCAGTAGTATGGTACATCAACAAACAAGGAGGGATCAGATCTTACCCTTGTGTCGAAAAGCTCTGAGAGTGTGGCAATGGACGAGCTCATCCAGTTGATGTCTGATAGTAATGCACATTCCTGGGAAATCCAGTGTGGTAGCAGAGAAGTTGAGGAGGTCCATTTTGTTGCCTCATGAGTGGTCTGTCAACATGAGAGTTGTGGAAAAGATATTCTGCCAATGGGACCAAACTTTCTGCATCCTCTTTGCATCTTCCCTCAACAACAAGGGCAGCAGGTTCTTTGCCCTGATCCCCCCTACTGGGTGAATCACCAAGAAGTGCTGTTCTTCACAGTGGGCCCTCTGGTCTCCTTTGTGTGTATCCTCCAACCCCCTTAATCCCCAAATTTCTCCAAAAAGCATCTCATTTGAAGAGCAAAGTCATCCTCATTGCCCCTTATTGGCCTTGTCAGATTTGGTTCCCCTTTCTTTGGTCTCATCTCATTAACTCTCCATCAATTCTGGATCCAATTCCAGACCTGCTGTCTCACCCGACAGACATGATTTGCCTGGACATTTCAGGCCTAAAGCTGACTACATGATTTCTCCAATTCCATTGATAGCAAGGAATCCTACTGTCTCCTCTGTCCATCGTATCCTTTTATCTTCGTATAATGCTTCCCCTAGAAAGATTTACAGAAATAAATGGAAAAGATTTGTTTTGGACACAGCAAAAATACACTGGTCCTTTTTCAGCACCAATACATAATGTTCTTGAATTCCTGACTTAGTCTGCCATTTCAAATTTTTGTATACAGATTGACAGTTCTGCCTTAGCCTCCTCAAAACTCCTCCTTTTAAAGATCCAACTCCACCATGGGATTTAGATGTAGTATTACAAGTTTTGACTCCATCTCCCTTTGAACCAGTAGTGAAATGTGACCTAAAGTTTTTAACCTGGAAAACTATAGTCTTGGTAGCTATGACCTCTGCTAGAAGACTTTCTGAACTTCAAGCCTTGACTTCTAAGCCTACTTATTTAATATTCTATAGAGATAGAGTAGCACTATGAACTAATCCCTCTTTTCTTCCTAAGGTGGTGTCAGAATCCAACATCAGCCAGTCCATTAATCTTACAGTTTTCTTTCCAAATATCAGAAACAAAGGAGAATACATGATGTTATCTAGTCTTATCTCGCCATTATTCTTCATATGTGGGTTCGGAGCCGACGGTCGGCTCCGACTCGGCCTATACACTAGCTCGAAAGGCTCTGATTGGCTGGGCTAAGATGGTATCGGACAATACCTTGCTCCACATCCCCAGATCTCATTTGCCGCTTGTAGAGCTCGGACGTGGTCTCGACTTGGCTTGGCTAAGTACTCTTTAAAAATAACTTCTCTTGAGAAAATTTTCTGATATTATAGAATTTTTGCATAGATACAGTTGTGATAGCATTTGTTAGCCTTTCTGCGTTCTTTTGGGTGTGTTTGTGCGAGTTTTGTGGTATCCCTTCTACCCTCAGGCTAGGCCCGTTTGAGTTAGAGGACCTAGTCCTCCCCTTGTGATTTTTTTTTTTTTTTTTTAGTTTGTGGTTCTCTTTGTGCTGAGACTGTTTTAATTAGAGGTCTCTCTATTATTTGTGTGTATCAGTGACTGTGTGTTGTGCTGAGCATTCATTTCCCGCCCTTTTCTCTGACTTCTGCACTGAGAAAGTTTTTGGAGTTCTGTGTTATAATTATGTCGAATGAGCAAAAAGAACATAAGCCCTCTGGCTTTAAAAAGTGTTCTAAATGTTCATACAAAATGTCTATTACAGACGGACATTCCGTCTGTGTTTATTGTCTTGGAGCCATCCACCTTCAGGAGTCCTGCAGTTTCTGCCACTCCTTTAGTCCTCGGGTGCTCCAAGAAAGGAAAAACAAGTTGATACTAAAGGGTCTGTTAAAACCATCTTTTGAGGAAAAGTTAGCTTTGACTCCCAGCTCCGAGTCGAAGTCTAAGTCATCTAGATCCAAGAAGAGCTCGCCGGCTCCATCTCTGGTCTCGGAGCCGCCCTCTAAGATTTTGGTAGTGGAATCTGCTTCCTCGGCTCCACCAACCTCGGAGCCGCAGGAAGTCACTGTTTCGATTGAATCCTCGACTGCTCCAATAATATTGGAACCGATTTGGAGCCGGTCTCCAAGTTTAAGACAAGCCTCTCCAGAGAAGAGGTCTGCTTCTCCATCGATTTCCTCCATATCCTCCAGGCTTTCAGATTTGGATGTGGATAGGGTGGTGCAGCGGCTCCTGGAATCGCCAGTGTTGGCAAAACGTTTTTCGGCTCCGACCCAGTTGGCTCCGGAGCCAGCCCTGGTAGTCGTACCTGCTATTCCTCCTCCGAGCGCATTGTTGTCTTTGGAGCCGGTAAGCTCCGCTCCGAGGGATGTTCCTGTGTCGGCTCCGATACCCCAACTGGGACTCTCGGTACCGGCATCGGCTCCGACCCTGTCGGCTCCGTCCACAGGGTTCGGGACTCGAGTTTCTTCTGTCGGCGCCGAGGGGGATGACTCGGAGCACAGGTCGGTGCCGAGCCTTCCTCTGGGTGCATCGGCAGCGGGGACTCGGGCCCCGGTCATGGCCTTAGAGGGCGGTCTGTCCTCAGATTCAGGAGGTCCCGCCTTTGAGGCAATGCAGAGCGCGCTGGCTGGATCAGCTACCTCCCTCGGATCGGTCCTTCCGTTCCCTACTACACTGGCGAGAGCTTCTGACACCCCGCTATCCTTGGACAGCAGGGCGCAAGGGCCTAAGGACATCCCCATGAGCGGTCCCCTTCTTTCTGAGGAGCCCTCAGACTCTGTGCCTGAGGAACCCCCAGGAAGAAATCTTGCAAGAGGAAGCATATAGACTCCCAAGACGAGTCCCTCACTTCAGATACTGACCTCGAGGAGTCGGAGGGGTCCCCCAAGTCTTCCTCTGAGGATGTTTCGTTCTCCGAAATCCTGGAGATCTTGAAACAAAGAGGAGGCTGGCCTTCCAAAACTCCCTCCAAGGAGGAGTCAGTATTCCTTAAGGCCTTTGGCGCCCAGCCTTCCACCTCCTGGGTATCCCCACCCTTTGATGAGCTCCTAGACTTAATTTGTCGAAGGGTGTGGGAGACTCCTGACTCCGTGGAGCCTGTCCCTCGACGGCCTAACAAATTCTTGTCTGCCCTCCAGGGAAAGGATTTTTTGATGAAGGGAACCCCAGTAGATGCTATGGTGGTGGCAGCCGCCACACAGAAGGAAGTTGCAGAGTCTTCCTCTACGGTCCATCCCCCGAACAAGGAGTCCAGGATGATGGACCGGTACGGGAAGAGTACCTTTTCCTCAGCGACCTTTACTATGCGGTCGCTGAATTACTTGACTCATTTCACGCGGCTCCAAAGAGATCTCCTTAAGGAGGTAGGAGATACTCTCAGGGGTAATGTACCTGAGACGGTAGCTCAAGCAGTCAACGCTCAGCTTTCCACCCTTAATTCCATTGCGAACTCGTCCATGCGATTGATTTCGTACGCGGCCGAGGGAGCTAGCAGGGTGGCTAGTTCAGGAGTGGCCCTCAGGAGGCAAGCCTGGCTACGCCAGTGTCACTTTGCGGAGGCCTTTAAGTCTTCCTTTACGGATGCCCCTTTCGACAGTTCCTCCTTGTTTGGGACCAAAGTAAAAGACACACTCACCAGGTGCGAACAAGAGGGTAAGACCTTGTCTGCCGTGGGAGTCCGCTTTTCCCTACCGTCGAGACCTTATTCTAAGGCTCAGCAGGGGGGAAAGATGTGGTTCAGAAAATCACAGAGGTCGTTCCCTACCGCACAAGGTGAGACCCCCCCTCGAGGCAGAGGAGGGGGGGTCATACTTTGGAAGACGCCGCCCCAGAGACAGAGGGGGCCCCCGCAACTCGGGGGACCGGGATTCCTTCCGCGGTTCCCCATCCTCTCACTCTTGAGGGTGTGCCCGGCTGTGCTTCTCCGGAGCCAGTCGGGAGTCGGATTTCCCATTATCCGGAAGCCTGGGCAAGAATAACCCAGGACAGATGGGTTTTTGGGATAATCGCCAGAGGTTACACCATTCCATTTCGCTCCACCCCTCCTACCCCCAAAAGGATCCCAGACGCACCACCCAGTCACAGGGGTCAAGCAGCATCAGAGGTCTCTCAGCTGCTAGAAAAAGGAGTCATCCAACCAGTCCCCCCAGACCAGATCGGATTAGGGACTTACTCAAGATTCTTTTTGGTGCCGAAAAGCACGGGGGACCTGAGACCCATTCTGGCTCTCAGCCGACTAAATCATTATGTACACAAGTCCAAGTTCCGGATGGTCACACTGCAATTAATTCTCCCGTTATTGGGAAAGGAAGTATGGATGTGCTCCATCGACCTGAAGGATGCTTATTACCACATAAAGATGGACAAAGCATCCCGGTGTCATCTACGCTTCAGGCTGGGAGCCAGGCACTTCCAGTTTCGAGCCCTGCCCTTTGGTCTCACCACAGCCCCCAGGGTGTTCACCAAATGCATGGCAGTGGTGACGGCTCACTTGAGGCGTCTAGGATTCCAGGTGTTTCCTTACCTGGACGACTGGCTCCTTACCACCCCCACCAAGCATCTACTTTGTCAAAACAGAAACACTACCATCAACATTTGTCATCAGCTAGGCATCACAATAAACTGGAAAAAATCTGCCTTGCTACCCTCACAGTGTGTGTTATTTATAGGAACAGAGTTGGATACCATTCGGATGAGAGCGTTTCTGCCTATGGAAAGGATCACGAGGTTACAACGGCAGGTTCAAATGATGATGCCTTTGACACGTGTAAAGGCAAGGCTAGTGCTGCAACTACTAGGCACGATGGCATCCACTATCATGACGGTTCCATTAGCGAGGCTGCACATGTGGATATTACAGTGGCTCCTGTTCACCCAGTGGTCTTTTCAGAGTTTGCCTCTATCCCATCCCATCTTGATCACAGACAAATGCAGACAGGACCTAAGTTGGTGGCTGTGCACCGACAATCTAGTAGTAGGAAAAGCATTCTCTTCACCCAACCTGGTAGCCACAGTGAGCAAGGACGCCTCCCGGATAGGGTAGGGGGGGGGGCATTATCTTGGCAGGTTGGTCCAAGGTACATGGCAGGAACACGAGATGAACTTGCACATAAATGTCCTGGAGATGAGGGCAGTGCTCCTAGCATTGCAGGCGCTACAACATGTCCTCCCGTCCGGAACTATTGCGATACACTCGGACGACATGTCGGTAGTGTGGTATCTCAACAAACAAGGGGGAACCCGATCGTACCCACTATGCAGGGAGGCTATGAGAGTGTGGAACTGGGCGATAGCCTCCCAAAGGACCTTGATAGCAACGCACATTCCGGGGAAAACCAATGTGATCGCAGACAAGTTAAGCAGGGCGATCCTTCTGCCCTACGAGTGGTCCCTGAACCACCAGGTAGCAGACAGCATATTCAACAAATGGGGTCAGCCTTGCTGCGACCTGTTTGCCAGCCCTCTCAATGCGAAATGCCACGCATTCTTCTCATTGATACCCCCACTAGGGGGATATCCACGGGACGCTCTGGCGCACATTTGGCCCTCGGGTCTGCTGTATGCTTTCCCTCCATTTCCCCTTATCTCGAGGGTGATCCAGAAAGCACTATCCCTGGGAAGCAGGTTGATTCTAATCGCTCACAGTTCGCCTGGAGCCTCCTTGGACTCTGGACCCTCATCCAGACCTACTGACACATATGTCGGGACAGCTCCACTCTTCCCTGGAGACCCTCAGGCTGACCGCCTGGATACTCCACTTTCGACCGTAGTCAGGTATCATGATTTTTCTCCAAACGTAGTCCATATCCTCTCATCCTCTCACAAACCAGCCACTAGGAAGATTTATTCCAGTAAGTGGAAAGGGTTTTCCATATGGGCACAGTCTAAGGATATTGACCCCTACACGGCTCCCATCAACTCTGTGCTGGAATTCTTATCTCAATTATTCTACCAAGAGTCAGCCCCAGCCACCATAAAAGTTCAGCTAGCGGCTATCTCTTATTATCACGTGGCATATGAACCCAGCTTAATGGCTCACAGACTGTGTAAAGCCTTCATGAAAGGCGCACTCCTCCTTCGCCCCCTGGTAGCTCAACCGGTTATGCCTTGGGACCTTAATTTTGTTCTGCAGGCTCTTACTCTTCCACCCTTTGAGCCTGCGGCTTCTTGTGATTTGAAGTTTCTGACATGGAAATCGGCCTTTCTAATAGCCATTACTGCTGCCAAAAGGGTTTCAGAGCTTCAAGCCTTGTCAGCTAAGCCCCCTTATCTCATTTTCCATAAAGATAGGGTCTCCCTCAGGCCGAATCCAACCTTTCTTCCAAAAGTAGTGTCATTGTCTAATATTAATCAGTCTATCGAACTGCCAGTATTCTTTCCCAATTTCTCTGACAAGGCAGAGTATCAGTTTCATACGTTGGACGTTCATAGGCAACTACGCTTTTATTTACACAGGACTAAGGAATGGAGGAAATCAGATCAGCTCTTCATTTTGTTCTCGGACAATCGCTTAGGTTCGGCGGTGTCCAAAGTAACCATTTCTAGATGGATAGCGGGTTGCATCTCCTTTATTTACAGACAGGAGGTAAGAACATACCCTTTCCAGTCAGAGCACATTCTACGAGAGCAGTGTCTACGTCTACGGCCTTTCAGGCTAGGCTATCCATGGATGATATATGTGCAGCCGCAACATGGGCTTCTCCCCATACCTTTGTGTCCCATTACAAACTAGATGTGGTATCCAGGGGCATGTCTTCCTTTGGCTCCACAGTGCTCAGGAGTATCTTCCATTGAGCCACCCAGGATATAGGTGCTAGGGACGCTGTCCCACATTTGTAGAATAATGGCGAGATAGGACTACATAACATCAATTAATTATGTACTTACCATAATGCTAGATGTATGTAGTCCATCTCACCATATATTCTTCATTACCCACCTGCCGTCCTCCTTGCCTGGAGAATTTGGAGGATTTCCTTTATAACCCTGGCTTTAGTCCCTTTAGACAACTTGTTGGACCTTGTCTATCTTGACTGTGGATGTGTGTGTGTGTGTGTGTGTGTGTGTGTGTGTGTGGATTGGACATATTGTTTTTGTTAGCAGCAAACTAGATCTGGGGGTGTGGAGCGAGGTATTGTGGGATACCATCTTAGCCCAGCCAATCAGAGACTTCGAGCTAGTGTATAGGCCGAGTCGGAGCCGACCGTCGGCTCCGAACCCACATATGAAGAATATATGGTGAGATGGACTACATACATCTAGCGTTATAGTAAGTACATAACTAATTGTTACATTTGTTAGACATTCACAGACAGTTACATTTTTATTTACATAGAACAAAGGATTTCAGAAAAGCAGATCAATTGTTTGATCAGAAGCAGTTTACTTCATTTGGTCTTCAACCTGTGGGAATACAGATCCTTATCGGATCCAAGCCAGCAGATATTACTAGCATCAGCTCCGAGCTCCAGACTCCTCCCCTTACCCATAATACACCTCCACTGCCTTCCATTCCCAGATCTCGTTTGCCGCCATTTGCTTATACATCGTGTCTTCTGAGCTCCAGCTAACAGTGGGTTATTTAACTACTGTAAGTAGAAAACTTTCACTTTTTTTCATCAGTCTAGATTAGTTTAGTTGCCCCTTCTCCCCTCCCATCGTTTTAGCGTTGAGTGTTAGTCTGGTTAGGTAGGTAATTAGAGTTGTTTGTTCTGTGATGCCCCTCCCCCCCTTAGTGTTGTCTATAGGCTAGTGTGGTGAGTGTGTGTATGTGTGTGTGTGCGTGTTTAAGTTCAAGAAAGTATTTGCCTGTCTTTTTTTCTAAGGCTTTCTTTCTTCACTTAGGATGGCTGAAATGTGGCCATAAGCTCTCCCCAGCAGATGGCCACACTCTCTGTGTGTTGTGCTTGGGTGTGGCCCACCTTAGTGTGGATTGCTCCATTTGTGCTGTGTTCAACATCCGAGCTTTAAAGGATAGAAAGGCCAAGTTGGCCCTCAAAGGTCTTCTTCCTCCTACTGACTCTCTTTCCTCGTCTTCGGCTTCAGTCAGAGTGGCTGCTGTAACTGCCTCTCCCTCCTCTGTTCCTCTGGTCTCTCCTCCCTCCCAGGCTGGGATTCAAACTCCTGCATCTAAGCCTGTGGTAGTGGAGCAGAAGAGAGGTAGAGAAAGGGAGAGAGAGTCAAAGACGAGGGAAAAGAGGAAGAGGTCCCCAGACCTCGCTTCTCCAAGCAAGTCAGCACGGATCCGTGACTCCCCTCGGCTCCGATCTCCAAAGTTCTCCCCGAGCCGGAGGAGGCACGTCCAGTCTCTCGGGCCTCAGTTCCCCGACCTGCCAGGTCGGAGTCCGTGGCCTCGTCACTGTCAACCCGCACCTTATCAGATATGGATCTGGATAAGATGATGAGGCGCTTTATCCGTACACCGATCCAGATGGGGGTCTTGCCAGCACCCCCTTCCTTCTGGAGGGGGGAGCTTGCTTCCTTTCTTTCAACCCATTTCTCCTTCTCCGATCCCACCTTCGGGTTTGGATTACTCGGATCCGAGGTTGGCCTTGGTCAGGGGGTCGTCGCCGACGGTACTTGTTTCTTCGACACTGACAGCTGACTGGAGTGTTTCGGATCCAACCAGTTTGGATCCGAGCCGCTCTCGGAGCCAGAGCTTGGGTGTTGGATCCGAGGGAGTGGAACCTTTTCCATTGGTGCCGACTTTGTCGGGCTAGGTCCCCTCCCTCAGAGCTCCATCCACCTTGGGTAGAAAGGGTCCTCTCCATCGGATCGAGACTATTGACCGCCCCCTCGGACTCCTCCCAGACCGCCTCGGCTCTGTCTACGGTCCCCATTGTTTTACCAGAGGGACAGCCTGTGCTCAAAGAGCCCCATACGGTTCCCCCCGAGGAACAGATGGCTTGTGAGTGTCCCCCGGAGAGGACCACCGGAGATGTGCCTCGCAAGCATACGTGAAAGAGGAGGCACTTGGACTCCCTCAAGTCCCTCTTTGAGGACATAGATTTAGATGATGGAGAGGGTTCCCTAAGATCACCTCCCGATGTCTCCTTTGGAGACATCCTGGAGATCCTGCACCAGCGGAGAGGTTGGTCTGCCCCCAAGCCCTCTTCTGATGAGTCTGTGTTCCTGGAGGCTTTCGGCATGGGCCCGTCTACTTCCTGGGTGTCCCCTCCCATGGATCCTTTAGTGGATTTGGTCACCTCGTGGGCATGGAAGGAACCGGACACCATGGAGCCTATCCCCAAGTGACCCGATAAAATTTTAAGCCCCCCCCCCCCCCATTGGCAGGCCATCCTGGAATAAGGGCTCCCCTGTGGACGCCATGGTGGTAGCAGCAGCCACTAAGAAGGAACTTGCTCAGGAGAGTTGCTCGGTCCTCCCTCCTGACTGGGAGTCACGGATGATGGACCGCCTAGGGAAGCGGGTGTATGCTTCAGCTACTTTTTCGATCGGGGCACTGAACTACTTGGCCCATGTTACTAGACTCCAACGCGTCCTAGTAAAAGAGCTGGAGGAGTCTCCCCCCAAGTCCATGTCACAGGAGGACAAGGCTTCGTTCTCCATGAGAATGGCCACTCTGAGGTTTCAAATACATCCATGCGATTCCTTTCCCATACTATGGAAGGAGTGGCTAGGGCGGCTGGGTCCGGCATGTCCATGAGGCGTAATGCCTGTCTCAGGTTGTGTCAATTTTTCTAACCCTTTAGGGCATCTTTTGCCAATGCCCTTATGACAGTTCTACACTCTTCAGTAAGACCATCGAGGAGACACTAGTCCAGCGTGAGAAGGATGGGAAGACACTGTCTGCTGTCGGAATCTGCTTCTCTAACCCTCAAAGGTCTTTTTCTCGGAACAGGTCTTTTTCTCGGAACCAAAGAGGGCAGAAGAAGATGTGGTTCCAGAAGTCTCAGTATTCCCAGGAGACTCGGGGCTGTTTTTCCTCTAGAGACAGAGGGGGACAGAATGGACGCCGGCCCAGAGGCAGTGGGGGTCCGCGGAACTTCAGGTCTCGAGAACCATTGTCGGACAGACCTGGGCAACAACCCTGAGGGGTTGGCCGACTGCTCTACTCTGGAGGCAGTCGGGGGACTATTGTCAAATCATATCCAGAGGATATTCTATCCCCTTCTTGGGTTACCCCATATCTCCCAGACACCTCCCGGACGTTCCACCCACACAAAGGAAGGCAGCAGAGCACAAAATTTCTAAGCTGCTGGTAAAACGAGCAATTGAAACCATCCCCCAGTTCAGTCAGGATCGGGCTTCTACTCCAGGTTCTTTTTGGTGCCAAAGAAAATGGGGGAGTTGAGGCCCATTCTAGACCCCTTTACCCTGAACCTGTCTGTTGCCAAAGAGAAGTTCCAGATAGTCATGCTACAGTCCATCATGCCTTACCTGCAAGAGAGTGACTGGATGTGCTCGTTAGACGTCCAGGATGCTTACTATCACATAAAAATGAACAGAAGCTCCAGGAGGTTCCTCCGCTTCCGGCTAGGAGTCAATCATTCCCAATTTCGAGCCCTACCCTTTGGTCTCACCACAGCCCCCAGGGTGTTTAACAAAGTGATGGTAGTTGTAGTGGCTCACCTGAGGCTTCAGGGGATTCAGGTCTTTCCGTATCTGGACGATTGGCTCCTCACTGCTTCCACCAGGCGTCTACTTTCCCAAACCAGGTATTACATTCTGACACTTACCCTGAGTTTGGGTATTACAATCAACACATCCAAATCTCTTGTAGATCCTGTACAGGTAATGGACTACATTGGTGCCAGGATAGATGCACTTCAGTGCAAAGTATTCCTGACTTTGGAGAGAGTTCTAAACCTCAGGATGCATGTCTCCCTGATCTACCGTTCTCACCTCCCTATGGCGGAATCAGTGTTGAGGGCCCAGGCTCGATGGCGGCGACCATAACTCTTCTTCCGTGTACTCGGCTACACATGTGGATTCTTCGGTGGACTCTAGCGGTTCAATGGTCCCTGTTGGAACTGCCATTAACTTATCCTAGCCACCTAAGTCGAGTGAGTCGGTCGTCCCTCATTTGGTGGATGAGCTCTCCAGAAATTTTGGAGGGACGACCCTTTGTTCCAGCTCCGGCCCAAACCACAGTGACCACGGATGCCTTCCAACGCGGGTGGGGGGTATTGTTCGGGCAGGACAGTCCAAGGCCTGTGGTCCCTCATAGAGACCAGCCTGCATATCAGTGTCCTAGAGATAAGGGCGGTCCTTCTAGCGTTGCAGGCCCTTCATGCCTTTCTTCCTCTGGGGACGATTGCCATTCAATCAGACAACATGTCAGTAGTCTGGTATGTCAACAAACAGGGAGGGACCAGATCTTACCCCCTTTGTCACGAGGCCGTGAGAATGTGGGAATGGGTGATCTCCACTGGTCGCGTTCTCATTGCAACACACATTCTGGGACAGTCCAACATCCTAGCGGACAGGCTAAGTCGGACCATTTATGCCTTACGAGTGGTCTCTGAATCTGTTAGTAGCAGAACAGATCTTCAGTGAGTGGGGTCAACATTGCTGCAATCTCTTCGCATCTCCTTTCTGCGCGAAGTGCAGCAAGTTTTTCACTCTGAACCCCTTGCCAGGGGAGTCCCCAGAGACGCTCTAGTTCATGCTTGTCCTCCCGGTCTTCTGTATGCTTACCCACCAGTATCTCTCATTCCGAGGTTTCTGCAGAAAGCTCGTCGACTGGGGAGCAAGGTGATCCTCATTGCCCCATTCTGGCCTCGCCAGGCATGGTTTCCCTTCCTTTGCTCTCACCTTCTGGCTCCACCTTGGACCCTAGATCCCATTCAGGATTTGATTTCACACCCCTCAGGGGTGCCTCATCTGAATCTGGTCAGCCTGAAGCTCACGACTTGGCTGCTCCATTTCCCATAATTGCTAGGACTCCCGGACTATCCTCCTCAGTTAGATCTATTTTGGTAGCTGCTCTTAAGTCTTCAACCAGAAAGGTTTATCACAGCAAGTGGAAAAGTTTTTTTTCTTTTTGGGCCTCTTAGAGGAGTTTAGACCCTTTCACGGTTCCTATTTCCGCTACTCTTGATTTTCCAGCTGATATTTTCCAGCACGTAGCTAGTTCTTCTACGGTCAAAGTTCAATTGGCTGTCATTTCCCATTTTCATTTGGACAAGAATTCTGCATCCTTAGCATCTTCCAGACTATGTAAAGCTTTTATCAAAGGCAGCTTTTTGCTACGCCCCCCTGGTCAAAGATCCTGTTCCCCCATGGGACCTTACTGTGGTTCTCTAAGCTCTGGTCACTCCGCCTTTTGAGCCTGCCAATTACAGATCTAAAATTTCTATCGTGGAAAACAGCTTTTCTGGAGCTATTAACTCTGCTAGAAGGGTTTGGGAATTACAGGCCTTGTCCAGTAAACTTCCGTACATGATTTTTCATAAGGACAGAGTTTCCCTTCGAAGCAATCCATCCTTTCTTCCTAAGGTGGCATCACCAGTCAATATCAATCAGACTATAAATTTGCCCGTGTTTTTCCCAATTTTATGAACAAGATGGAATACAAGCTACACATGTTGGATGTTCATAGACAGTTACAATTCTGTTTTCACAAGACAAAAAATGTTCGTAAATCTGATAGTTTGTTTCCTTCTATAGACCTTTTTTGGGGAAACCTATTTCCAAGGTCACTATAGCTAGATGGATTTCTTCATGCATCTTGCAGGTCTATAAGGACAGAGGCATGTCTCCTCCAGGTCAGGTAAAAGCTCATTCCACTAGGTCCATGGCTATGTCTGCAGCTTTCTGGTCTAGAGTGTCTTTGGATAACATTTGCTCTGCAGCTACTTGGTCCTCATCTCATACATTTATTTCTCATTACAAATTGGATTTGACTTCCAGGAGGAGAGCATCCTTTGGCTATGCGGTGTTCCGGAATGTCCTTCCATGAGGGCCTCCCAGGAGTTTAGTAGCTGGGGACTCTGTTCCACAGGTTGAAGATCAAATGAAGTAAACTACTTCAGATAAAGAAGTTAAGTAATGTTCCATCTGAGTAGTTGTACTTCATTTGTCTTCAACTGTCCCTCCCTCCTTCCCCCGGACCTTGGTGCATGATCAGCCTACGGACTGCAGTATAGGTCACGGGTCGGGTTCTCAGTATAAGTTCAGCAAAACTCGATCTGGGGATGGAAGGCAGTGGAGGTGTATTGTGAGTAAGGGGAGGAGTCTGGAGCTCGGAGCTGATGCTAGTAATATTTGCCGCCTCGGGTCCGATACGGATCCGTATTCCCACAGGTTGAAGACAAATGAAGTGCAACTACTCAGATGGAACATTATGGTGAGTACATAACTTCTTTTTTCTTTTGCACAATCGAAATTAGACAAGTTAGTTGCAAAGGTAACTTTAGCTAAATGGCTGACTGATTGCATTTCATTTGTCTATAACAAATTTGGCTTGTTTTTGCTAAAACTTTTGAGAACCCATTCAACCATGTACATGGCAACACCATCAGTATTTTTTAGCCAGGTCTTCCGTGGACGATATCTGTGCGGATGCAGTCTGGGCTACGCCTCATACCTGTATTACTCATTACAAATTGGATCTGGTCTCAATTTGAAGAGCAGCCTTCGGTTCAACTGTACTCAGGAATATCCTTCTGTAGAGTCCACGTGGGAATTCAGGTAGCCGGGTAGTTTGTCTCAATTGTTGAGGAATGAATGAAAATTGAAAACATCAGATAAAGAAGTTATGTACTCCCCATAATGTTCCATCTGTGTTGCCCATTTTCATTCTAAAACTCCTCTCCCACCAACCTTCCCTAACTTTTTGGCTATGAACGTCTGGAAGAACAAGGTTAAAAAGGACCACTGTTCCTTTGGTTGAGCTTCAGCTACTCTCTCCTTTTGCCAATGTACAAAAACATTTTTCATCTAGACATATAAGCTAGCAAACAAGATCTGAGGTATTTTAGGGGATAGACCATTATGAGTAAGGAAGGAGCTCTTGAGTTCTAGTGGCCATGAGCTGTAAAAAAAAAATTCTGAGTCGGATTCTAACCCAATTGTTAAGGAAGAAGGAAAATGGAAAACACAGATGGAATGTTATGGTGAGTACATAACTTCTTTTTTTTGCATTTTTCCCAGCTGTTTTTGTTTTAAAGTGTATCCACAGTTACTAAAAATAAGCAACATTTCTAAAAAATGCCTTTAAAATTGCCGCCATTTACAAGATGCTTCCCTGATGCACTGCAGCTTGCTTCCAGGTCGTACTTCTTGACTTGCTTTGTCCTGATGATATGAATGAGAATATTAGCGTTGCAGCTCAGTGAGAAAATCAGTCTATAGATGTGTACATTTTGAGCTGCAAATTTCAATACAGCAGGTAATTACTGACTGCAGTCACCAATATCTTGTAGCTTTCAAGATACATTTATTGCTGTGGCTTTTGATGGAGGACAGAGCATAAATGATCTGAAGTTAGTTGACTTCATTTGGTCTTCAACCTTTGGGCTTTGGGTCCGACGCGGCTGCATAGCTAGCATCTTTGATCCATGCTCTCAGCTCCTCCCCTCAACCCATAATGCCCTCTGTCTCCTTCCTCCCTTCAGATCTTGTTTGCTGCTGATATAGCAAGCAGCGTGATCCATTCTCTTAGCAGTGTATTGTTTCGTGGTCGAATTTTCCGAGGGTTTGTAAGTGAGTTCTCTCTTATCTCACCTTTTCCTTTTCTGTACCTCTCCTCTCCACGACAGTGGTTGGATTAAAAAAAAAAAACTTTTCCTTCTTTTCTGTTGTAAGTGCGAGTGTATGTTTGGACCTTCTTTGGGAGATTATGTGAAACTCCCAAACCGGGTTTCAAGCATTGCTGAGAGTGTGGCCATAAGCTCTCTCTGGCTGATGGCCACACTCTGTGCGTGGCGTGCCTGAGAGCTGCACATCTTGATACCTCCTGTCCTTTCTGTGCTGGGTTTAACCCCTGAGCACTTCAGGACAGGAGGAACAAACTTATTGTCAAGGGCCTTTTTCCCGCATCAGGAACGGCTGTTCCCACCTGTTCTAGCTCTACTACTGCAGGGTCTTTCCCTTCCCAGGCCTCAGGGACGCAAACTTCCCTTACCTGGATGATTGGCTCTTTGCTGCCCCGACCAAGCATATGCCAGGGACTCTCTTCTGCATTTAGCCAAACATCTAAGCATAACCATAAATCTTTCCATATCAGTACTGACTCTGGCTCAGAGCCTGGAATTCATCAGAGCAAGGTTGGATCCAATACAAATACAGGTTTTTCTCACTCCGCAGAGGATACAGAGTCTAAGGCTGCATGTGTTACAGGTCCTTCATACAGAGGTTCCGACAGCAGAAGCAGTCCTCGGGGCCTTGGGGTCCATGGCAGCTACAATCTAATTGTTGCCTTTAGCATGCCTCCACATGTGCATTCTTCAATGGACCCTGGCTGTCCAGTGGTCTTTTCCGTATCTACCCTCGTCTTACTCTGTCCGAATATCTCGGGTGTGCAGGGACTCCCTTTGGTGGTGGATTCAGTCTCCGGACCTTAGGAATGGTCATTCCTTTCTTCCACCATTGTCCAAAGCCACAGTGACCACGGACACCTCCCAGTTCAGGTGGCAGGGGCATTGCTCGGATGGACAGTCCAAGGCACATGGTCCATACCCAAGACCAGTTTGCATATCAGTATTCTAGAGATGAGGGCAGTGCTTCTAAAGTTGCAAGCTCTTCAGGCTCATCTTCTTCTAGGAACGATTGCCATTCAGACAGACAGTATGTCAGTAATCTGGTATATCAACAAATAGGGGGAACCAGATCCTACCCCCTTTGTCGCAAAGCCATGAAAGTGTGGGAGTGGGCGATCTCCACCGGTCGTTTTCAGGTAGCAATGCACATTCTGGGTCGGTCCAGCATTCTTGTGGACAGGCTCAGCAGGTCTGTCCTTCTGCCTTACGAATGGCCTTTGAACCCTTCAGTGGTGGAGCGGATCTTCCTCAAGTGGGGTCATCCTTGCTGCGATCTTTTCGCATCTCCTTCCAATGCGAAGTTCAGCGATTTTTTCGCTCTGCATCCCCCCTCAGGGTGAAGCCCCCAGAGACTCTGGTTCATGCTTGGCCCACCCGGTCTACTGTATGCCTCCCCTGCCCTTGATTTCCAAGTTGCTTTAGAAAGCTCACAGACTGGGGAGCACTGTCATCACCCTCATTGCCCTGTTCTGGCCTCGCCAAGTCTGGTTCCCATCCCTGTGGTCTCAGGCAATAGCTCCTCCTTGAACTCTGGATCCAGTCCCAGATCTTATTTCACATCCCTTGGGGATACCTCATCCAGATCTGGTCAGTCTGAAGCTCACGGCCTGGCTGCTCCAGTTCCCGTGATTGTCAGGACTCCCGGGTTTTCTTCCTCCATTAAGGAGATTCTGGTTGCGGCTCACAAGTCGTCCACCAGAAGAGTTTACCTTAGCAAATGGAAGCATTTTTTTGTGTGGGCTTGGCAACTGGTCTTAGACCCCTTTACGGCTTCAACTTCAGCTGTTCTGGATTTTTTGGCAGATCTTTTCCAACAGGGCGCTAATTTGTCCACTATAAAAGTACAACTTGCCACTATTTCTAATTTCTATATCGGTGACGATGTGACTTCCTTAGCGTCTTCCAAACTCTGCAAGGCCTTTATTAAGGGTACTTTTCCTGCTATGCCCTCAGATGAAATATCTAACATCTCAGTGGGACCTTAATATGGTCCTCCAGGCTCTAGTCTCTCCCCCTTTGAACCTGCAGCTACAATTGACTTACAATATTTATCCTGGAAAACTGCGTTTTGGTAGCCATCACCTCTGCTAGGAGAGTGTCGGAACTCCGAGCTCTTTCTATCAAAGTCCCTTATATGATCAACCATAAGGATAGAGTCTCCTTACGTACCCAATCCATCCTTATTGCCTAAGGTGGCTTCTGAAGCTAACATAAATCAATCTATCGACCTGCCAGTCTTTTTTCCACATTTCCAGAATAAGGGGGAATATAAATTGCACTTGCTTAGATGTACGTCGACAACTACATTTCTGTTTGGACAGGACTAAATCCTGTCGAAAGTCTGACTAGTAGTTTGTTTCTTATGCTATGCCCTTTTTGGGCAAACCAGTTTCTAAAGTCACAATTTCCAGATGGATTTCCCAATGCATTTCCAGACCTTATTTAGCAAGAAGGCTCTCTCCGCCAAGTCAGGTGAAAGCACACTCTACCAGGTTTATGGCTGTTTTGGCAGCTTTCTGGTCCAGCATCTCGCTGGAGGATATCTCTTTAGCTGCCATACAGTCCTCATATCATACCTTCATTTCCCACTACAAGTTGGATACAATTTCCAGAAGTAGGGCTTCTTTTGGGTCTGCCGTGCTCTGGAATATCCTTCCATGAGGTCCACCCAGGTGCTAAGTAGCTAGGGACTCTGCCCCAAAGGTTGAAGACCAAATGAAGCCAACTACTTCAGATAAAGAAGTTATGTACTCACCATAACATTCCATCTGAGTAGTTGTACTTCATTTGTCTTCAACCATCCCCCCTCCTTCCTCCTGCCTTGTTACTATTGTTCAGACCATGTGCTGAATAAGTCTACCTTTCATGGCCATTCTTTATGTTCCTTGGTTCAGGGTATGACATTTATCTATAGTGGTAAGGCTTTGTTAGGTTGGGTTTATGTCTTGTTGTGAGCAGCAAACTCGATCTGAAGGAAGGAAGGAGATGGGGCATTATGGGTAGAGGGGAGAGGTGAGAGCTCAGATCAAAGATGCTAGCTATGCAGCCCTGTTGGATCCATGTCGGATCCGAAACCCAAACGTTGAAGATAAATGAAGTACAACAACTGAGATGGAACATTATGGTGAGTACATAACTTATTTTTTTAGAGAATCAGGATAAAATGCATTAATGCTGTCATTATGTTTTCACTTTCCTGAGTATCAGACATTAGAGATGTGCACAGAATGAAGTTATATAATGATGCCAGGGGAGGCACCAATATATTCTAATAACATCTTAACTAGACTATAACTTTTTGCTATATATTCAGTTTGTACTCCTGTTAACAAATACCAAATGTTCTTGATAAGCATTCATTTGTGGCTTCTTCAAGTAGAGCTAAAATTTGTTGTGTGTGAGAACAGTGAAATATTTACATGTAGATATAATTATAGGTTTACTATTGAAACTGCATAGATCGACTGGTCAGATGGCTGACCCGAAATCCTAAATCCAGAATTGTGGCCAGGTTGAAACTGAATACATCGACACCCATAGTTCAATGTATTCGACATAGCAGGAGGTGACGTCAGTTACCCATGCTATGCAGCTTACTGTACTGTGACATTCCATAGTTGACGATACGTGTATTTTACTATTTTGCAGCTGGTCAAGCCCCCCTGCATGACCCATGTGGGGGCTATGCCCCCCACACCCCTTGCAAATTATATATACCAACTCTGTGATCGCACTACAGTGAAGAAATGTGTTATTTCCCTGTTTCTTAACTGAACCATGATCTCCACTCAAAATTCTGAACTCAAATACTCGAACTACACTACCCTACCCTTTGGATGTGGTGTATTCGATGTATTTGGGTTTGCAAAACTACCCATTGGAAAACTACATCAAAGGAATACAGTTCACAATGGTAATTGTAAACCATAATTATATTGGTCCTAATTTATTTATTTTATTTTTGATTTATTTGACATTTGTTGACCAGGAGAGTCCGACTGGATACATGTCCATTTTCAGCTGAGGCCCAGGGAGAAAAGCGCCACAGATTAAGAACAAACAAGTATGAGATTTCTATATAGCAAGCAAGTATTCATATGAAAACACACGATTTAACAAGATTCCATAGTTTTAAAGTTACAAAGTACAATATTCATTGGTAGTTGCAAGTTTTAACAAAATTCCATAGTTTAAGTTAGAGTAAAGTAGTACTTAGAATGTACTGGTTTCCAGTAATAACATTGATTGAGACAAATGTAAGTAAAAGGGAGTTGGAGTGGATGTTAGGGTTAGTTTTGTGAGATGTGGTTGGGTTTAAAGTTGGAATGTGTATAATTGCTGACTGTTGGTGTGGGTGATCGCAGGTGAGGCACTATAAGGAGGAGTCACAATTCTTCTTGAAGGGATAGAAGTGAAAAGGAGCACGAGAGTGGGTCAGAGGGTGTGTATGATATGGGTCAACCTGGTGGGTAGCAAGGGCTTTGCCATGTGAGTTTTAGGTGTCCTTTTAGTAGCTTTTTAAATGTAACCATTGAGTTGGCTGAGGTAATAGCAGAAGGTAATGAGTTCCAACTTTTACTGATGTAGTTAGGGAAGAGGGAGACACCTGCTGTGTTATTGCTTTTAGTCACCTTGATTAGTCTTTTATCACTAGAGCGAAGTTGTCTTGTATTAGTTTGTAGATTAAGTAGATTAGATAGTGCTGGGGGGTTTTCAGGAAGTAGTAGAAGTTTCTGGGCGAAAGAAAGCTGATGGAATGAAAGGAGATTTGGGAATTTAAGCCAGTTAAATTGATTTAGTGAATGACAGTGGTGAGCACGGTAGAGGGCACCAGTAGCAAATTTGGCAGTTTGATTGTAGCAGATGTTAAGCTTGGCCATTTCAGTTTTGGGTAGGTTGGTGAAGATGGGAGCGGCGTAGAATAGTGTGGAGAGGAGGTGGGTGTATGAGCTATGGTTATTCTAGCAGGTTGGGTTAGAAATGGTTTGTTTTTGTAAAGACTGCCCAGTTTTTTGTGAATGTTTTTAATAGTTTATTTTATTTATTTATTATTTATTTTACATTTGATAACCGGGCTAGTCTAGCTGGACACGTCCATTTTCAGTAGAGACCCGGGCAGAAAAGCTCCACTACAGTTAAAATCACAGTACATAATTACAAGCAGAACAAAAAGATTGTTACATAACATCATAGTACTAATATGGTTTACAATTGTGTACAAGCAATAATTCTTAAAAGAAGCTAGGGTAGAGCTTGCTAAGCAAGTTTAAGCTCTGTGGCAAGTTAAACTAACGTAGAGTTCTGTTTCTCAAGAAGAGCACATGCTAAGTGAGTATTAAGCTCAATAGCAGATTAAGGAAAGGCAGTGTTAGTAGTAACTTTAGTAGACTGAAAATCACATATTAATTTATATGTAGATCAAACTTGAGGTTGTTGTCAATGGTCACTCCTAGCAGTTTAGTATGAGTGTCTGGAGAGATGATAGCCCCATCTCTGGACACAATATTGAATGTGTTGGGCATTGAGATGGATTTGTTTGGTTTAAATAGCAACAGTTTGGTCTTTTTGGGATTAAGCAATAGGTTTTTGTTAAGAAACCAGGTTTCTGTAATTTGGAAGGCTTTTTGGGTAATGGATAGGAGTTTGTGTGGGTCGTTGGCTGAGCAGACTGATGTTGAGTCATCAGCATATTGTATAACAGTTGCATCTTGGCATATGCTGTGGAGATCATTAATGAAGATGGAGAATAGAAGGGGTCCCAGAATGGATCCTTGAGGTAATAGGCAGCAGTGAGGATAGGTTGTTGTCCCATCGAACTGCTTGTTGCCTAACAATGTAGATAGTTTTGGAACCAGGCTAGTGCATGATCTCACTAAGGCCAAGATTAGCAAGGGAGTGGAGTAGTTTGGGATTGTTGACCATATCAAAGGCTTTTGGCAGGTCCAAGAATATGGCAGATGTTAGTTTACCTAAGTGCCTGTTGTGGTTGATGAAGTTTGTAAAGGAAAGAAGGGCTGTGGTTGTACTGTGGTCAGGGCAGAATCCTTGCTGGGTAGGAGAGAAATGTTGGTTATTAAGTAGGTATGGCATAAGTTGGTAATGTATACATTTTTCAAGAATTTATGCTAGTGGGGACAGGATGGCAATAGGGCGATAGTTGGTGAGGTCAGTGGATGTTCCACCTTTATGTAAAGGGATGATGAAGGAGGTTTTCCAGATTAGTGGGATGGTGCTTTCTGATATAGATCTGTTAAGTAGAATAGAGATTGGGTTAGGCAAGTTTATTAGCAGCCAACTGGTGGTTTTCTGCTGGGATGCCATCCTCTGCTAGGGTAGTAGGTTTAAGTTTGGATAGTAATTGTTTGACATTATTGGTGTAGGGATGGGTTGGAATTGGAAGGTAGTTTGGGGACTGACTGCAGGTTTGGAAATATTGGTAGTAGTGGGTTGTTGTTGAACTAGTTTAGAGATGGTTTCTATGAAGTATTTATTTGTTGAATGATTCAGGGATGTTGGTGATTTCGCCTGTGGAGGTTGATGATGGGGTGGAGGGTTTGCCGGGATGAAGTAGTTTATTCCTGCCCAGAATTTTTTGGGGTTGTTTTGGTTCCTGTTTTGCAGATGTAGGAAATAATTCTAATAATTCATTGGAGAACAGTAAAATTGATGTAAAGTTACAGGGCTGTCAAACAAATAATTAGAACACTGCATACATGTTATGTTTCAATTATTTAAAAAAAAGACAGATTTAACTGCATATCTAATGTTGTCAGTCTTCATTCATCCTTGACGTATGGGACTCTGTTCCAATTCTTGGAACTGGCTCGGCCGTTATAACAGTTTGCAAGAACCAAAAACTCAAGCTAAGTCCCTACCCAGAATGTCCCCTGTCTAGATTGCTTTTGATCTCATTTGATGCTCTTCTACATAAGACGCGTCAGCCATACTCTCTCTTGAGCCAAGTGTATTTTCATTATTTTTATTTGAAACCTAGTTAAATCTTTTCTGCCTACCCAGTTAACTTTTCACCTACGGTTTGCTTTTACCATTGTTGGCATTTTTCTCTGTTACAGTTCTAGTTGGCTATTTCTATCCCTATTTGGTGAGTAAGTGTACTGCCTACCTTCTTACCTCATGGTATCTGTTCTACCATCGTTGGTAGCTCTTATCCCTTTGTGCACTACCTCTTGGTAGTTCTGGCCTACCATCATTGGTAGCCTTTTTCCCTTTTCTTACTTCCTTTGTGTGTGTGTGTTTAGCTGTTAGAATATTTTTCTGCCAGTTGATTTTTTTTTTTTTTTACAAGTCAACATGGCAGATAAAAGTAAAGGGACGACTGGGTTTAAACATTGTCGTGACTGCGGAAGAAAAATGCCCAATTCTGATGGGCATTCATCTTGTGTCTACAGCTTGGGCCTGGTGCACTTACAAGAGGATTGTGCTATTTGTCAAGCCTTTAGTCACTGGGCCCTCATAGAAAGGAACAGACTTATCTTGAAAGGACTGATTAAGACATCTTTGGCTGAGGCTTTGTCGAATCAGTCTAGGACTTCCAAATCTGATAATCTGATGTGTCTTTGCCTTTGTCTTCCTCTAAAATCAAACATGGAAAGAAGAGAAGTCTCTCAATGCCGGCATTCCCTTTGGCTCAGTCACACAAGAGACCTAAATCTTCAGTTCCCACACACACTGTAGAACTAAAGTTAAGTGCCAAAAAACCTATGGTACCATCTTCATTGGCAATGACTGTGGTGACAAGTTCTGCACCGCAGGTTTCTTTGCCAATCACCATGGTGCTGACTGTTCATGTGACTCCCTCTCCATCAGTGACTGTCCCTTCTACGGTGCCATCTGTAATTTTGGAACCGGTTCCTTCTATGGTGCTGTTAGTAACTTTGGAACCAGGATTTATTTCAGTTCCCAGGACTAGGTATTCCCCTCAATAGATCCCTTTGTGGGACACCTTCCAAGCCTCTTTTTAGAGAGACTGGAATCCCCCTCAGCATTCTCTGTCCATTCCTCTAGGAGTCTGACCGAAGTCGTCGTTGTGAGGTTGTTGGATCAGCCCATCATGGCTAGGGGTCTTTCATTCACTTCCCAGGTTTCACTCCCTTCTGGAGATGGGACATTCTCTCCAAGAACTCCACCAGACATTCCCCCTCTAATCTCCACTGAGGTGTTAGAGACCACAACTCCAATTTCCCTGGTTCTGGCTGTTCCAGTGCCAACAGCTTTTATGCCTTCGGCTCCAGTGTCTGCCCTGATTTCCTTGGTTTCTTTGGAACCAATGGACTCCCGGGGTTGTAGTTCCGCTGCCTCATTCATGGGCTCTTCTTAGGCTTTGACCTCGATGGCAGTCTCCTCAGAGTGGGATGGGACCATGGTTCTGAGGTTGTCCTTCACGGTTCTGGGCTCCCATCCCTCTTCGGGGGGGGGGGGATGCCTGCCTTCCAGGTCATGGAGAGGGCCTTGACCTCTGCAGGTTCTCAGCTGGTTCCTTCCCAATCGGAGCATTTTCCCGGGACTCCCTGTCATCCAGAGCTTCCACCAACCTCCACACTTGGACAGCGAGCATCGAAGCTGCAGGATACCCCTGCACAGGGTCTTACCTGTTCTGAGTCCTCCACAGAATTTCCCACTGAGGGGCTGCCCCAGAAGAGGACATGTAAGAGGAAACACCTGGATTCCCCAGAGCAATCTGTCACAGAGGACATGGATTTCAATGATGGGGAGGGTTCCTCCCAGTCACCCCCAGAAGGCATCTCCTTTGGAGAAATTCTTGAAATATTAAAGCAGAGGGGTGGCTGAAACCCCAAAGATCCTTCTTCAGAGGAGTTGGTGTACCTGCAAGCTTTTGGTGCTCACCTCTTGGTGACCCTGTCGCTGACAATCTTATTAAGTTGCTCGCATATCGGGCATGGAAGAGCCCTGATTCTGTAGAGCCAATCCCTGGGAGACCAGACAGAATCCTTTCAGCACCAGAGAACCATCAGTATTGCGCCAAGGGTTTAGCAGTAGATGCCATGGTGGTTGCAGCAGCCAAAAAGAAGGAACTTGCAGAAGAAAGTTCCACTGTTCATCCCTCTAGCTGAGAGTCCAGAGTGATGGACAGGTTTGGGAAGCAGTTGTACGCCTCTTCGTTCTTTGCCTTATGGCTGTTGAACTTCGTGGCACACTTCACCACACTCCAGAGGGATCTGATCAGGGAGCTCTCAGATACCCTTGCAGGAGCTGTGTCTGAGGAGGTACAGGATAAAGCAGCCTCCCAGCTTGCCATCCTGGAATCTATTTCTAACTCCTCCATGAGGCTCATTGTGCATGCAGCCAGAGGGACAACAAGGGCAAGCGGGTTCTGGTCTAGCCATAAGGAGACATGCCTGGATGCGCTTGTGTGACTTTGCGGAGCCATTTAAGTCTTCATTTGTCAATACTCCATTTGACGGATCATCCCTTTTTGGCCCCAAAGTCAGAGATAACATAGCCAGGTGTGAAAAGGATGGAAAGGCCCTGTTTGTAGTAGGTGTACATTTCTCTGCTTCCCAACATTCCTACTTCAGAAACCAGAGGAGCAGAAAATTGTGGTTCGAGAAAACCCAAGGGCCTTTCCAGGACACACGTGCCAGTGGCTCCCCTTGGGGCAAAATGGGGTGCTCCAATGTAAGATGCTGGCCTCTCTGCAGAAATGGCCCACAAAATCAGGGTTCCAGAGATTTCTTCTCAGGGAATTTCTACCAGCACTCCTGAAGGGAGGCCCAGTTGCTTATCTCTGGAGGCAGTCGGGGGAAGACTATCCTTGCACTCACTAGCCTAGAAATAACCACAGATACTTGGATGCTAAGGATCATTGCCAGAGGATACTACATTCCCTTCATTCTCACTCCAAGAATGGGAAGAAGAAGAATCCCCAGTGTTCCACCCAAAGGGATCAGGCAGCTCTGGAAATTCAAAGGCTGCTGGAAAAAAGAATCATCAAAGAAGTCCCACCAGACCAGATAGGATCCGGATTCTACTCAAGGTTCTTTTTGGTGCCAAACGACAGGAGACTGGAGACCAATTTGGATCTCACCCTTTTGAACAAGTTTGTTCAGCAGTCAAAATTCCGGATGTTGACAGCTCCGTCTATTCTCCCTTTCTTAAGGAAAGACAATTGGATATGCTCTATAGAACTCCAGGACGTGTATTACCACATAAAAATGGACAAGTGCTCCAGAAGCTTCCTCCGCTTATGGCTGGGAGCCAGTCAATATCAGTTCTGAGCTCTAGCCTTCGGACTCACCACAGCCTTCTGGGTGCTCACCAAGTGTATGGCAGCAGTAACAGCTCACTTGAGACTGCATGGATTCTGAGTGTTTCCATATTTAGATGACTGACTTCTCACCACTCCCACCAGGCATCTGCCAGAACAGGCAAGAGATTTTATTCTACATACTTGTGCTCATCTAGGTGTCATGGTGAATCATATGAAAACCCAACTAAGTCCAACTCAACAACTGGAGTTTTTAGGAGCCTGCCTGAATACAACCTCTTGCATAGCTTCCCTTCCTCTTCACAGATTGCAGAAGATAAGGTTCCAGGTGGAAGTTATTCTCTCCAGGAAAATGTACCTGCTGTATTAGTTCTACAAACTCTGGGATCCATGGCAGCTGCCATCACACTGGTTCCACTAGCAACATTTCCCATGAGACTTCTGCAATGGCTTTCTAGCCTCCAAATGGTCCATCCTCACACATCCCTTGATGCATCTCATCCGAATCACCAACCACTGCAAGTAGGACTTATCCTGGTGGATGGTATCAGAGGAAATTCTTTTTGGCTGACCCTTTGTTTCACCCCAGCCTAAAGCAATAGTGACCACAGACGCCTCCCAGATGGGGCTGGGGGGGGGGGCATTATCTGGGCAGAACTGTCCAAGGCACTTCGTCCCCAATGGAGGCCAATCTGCATATCAGTGTTCTGGAACTGAGGGTAGTGCTCTTAGCATTGCAAGCATTCCAAGCTGCTCTTCCTCTAGGAATGATTTTAATTCAGTCAGACAAAACATGTCAGTAGTCTGATATATCAAACAAACAGGGTGGAATCAAGTCTTATTCCCTTTGATGAGAAACTCTGAGTATGCCAATGGGTGATCTCTTCCAACCGCTTTCTGATAGCAATGCACATCCCAGGGAGCTCAAACATGATACTGGACAAGCTGAGCAGATGCATACTTCTGCCTCACGAGTGTTCTCTCAATCCCAGCGTGGTGAAGGAGATTTTCTGTCACTGGGACCAGCCTTACTGCGACCTATTTGCTTCACCCCTGAAGAGCAAGTGCAGCAGCTACTTTGCCCTAATCCCCCTCAGGGGGAGTTCCCAAAAGATGCTCTCCTTCACGATTGGCCCTCGAGACTGCTCTGTGCCTTTCCCCCTGTTCTACTAATACCTCACCTCTTGAAGAAAGCCATCAGGTTGAAGAGCAAGGTGATTCTCATTGCTCCATTGTGGCCTCGACAAGTTTGGTTCCCCTTTCTTTGGCATCAGCTAATTCATGGTTTATGGACTCTGGACCCAGATCCAGACATCCCCTTCCATCCACAGGGTCTAGTTCACCCAAATCTGAAAAACGTCAAGCTTACAGTTTGGTTCCTCCCATTCCATTGATTGCCATGCAAAATAGTCTGTCCTCTCCAGTTTGAAAAATGTTGTTGGCATCTCATAAGCCTTCCACTAGGAAGCTTTACCACATTAAGTGGAAAAGATTTTCTATTTGGGCACGTGTTAATGGAATTGATCCCTTTTCAGCAACAGTTGAAAAGGTTTTAGAATTTTTAGCTACGCTTTTCGAACAGGGAGCTTCTTCTTCCATCAAAGTTCAACTAGCTCCTATTTCCAAGTTCCATGATGGCTTTGACGGGCATTCATTAATCTCACATAGGTTGTGTAAACTTTTTATGAAGGAACCTTAAGGTTAAAACCAACTTGCAGGGACCCTCATTCCCTGGGATCTTAATATGGTTATACAATACGTGGTCTGTTCCCCTTTAGAGCTGGCAGCTACTTGTGACTTGAAGTTCCTTTCATTAAAGACCATTTTGTTGGTAGCTGCTAAGTCTGCCAGAAGAATTTCAGAGATTCATGAGCCATCTTCAAAACCTCCATGTCTGATTTTTCATAAGGACAGGGTGTCGCTAAGAACCAATCCATCCTTTCTTCCAAAAATAGTATCAGAAACTAACATTAATCAATCTAGTGATTTACCAGTCTTCTTCTTTAATTTTTCTTACAAGGGAGAATATTGCTTACACTTACTAGATGTTCACAGACAATTGCGTTTTTATCTCAGCAGAACTAAGGAATTTAGGAAGTCGGACCATTTATTTGTCTCCTTCTCAGGTCCATCATAGGTAAACCAGTTTCAAAGGTCACTTTATCTAAGTGGTTAAGGGAATGTACAAGTTTCATCTACAGTAAGAAAAACCTCCAGTTACCAGCCCTAGTGAGAGTGCATTCTACAAGGGCAATAGCCAAGTCTGCTGTTTTCCACTCAAAGGCTTCCATGGATGAAATGTGTGCAGCAGCAACCTGGGCTACTCCACATACCTTTATCACTCATTACAAATTGGATCTCGTCTCCAGGGGAGGACCGTCTTTTGGCTCTGTGGTGCTCAGGAATATCCTTCCATAAGGCTTCCCAAGATACAGGGTAGCTAGGGACTCTGTCCCATACATCAAGGATAAATGAAGATTGACAACATCAGATAAAGAAGTTATGTACTACCATAACGTTCCATCTGTGTTGTCGAGCTTCATTTATCGTTGACACCCTGCCCTGCTTCAGACTCCTTGGAGGAACGGACTCTAGTTCTGGTTATCTGTTATTTCATATATGACCTTGGACAAAGACTCTTCAATTCTTGTGGGACTGTTTTTCCTGTCTTCCTTTATAGCTGCAAATTCAATCTGAGATAATCCAGAGAGGGGCATTTTGGGTAGGGACTTAGCTCGAGAGTTTTTGGTTCTCGCGAGCTGTTATAACGGCCGAGTCGGTTCAGAGAGTTGGAACAGAGTCCCATACGTCAAGGATAAATGAAGATGGACAACACAAATGGAACGTTATGGTAAGTACATAACTTCTTTGTGTTTACTTTGGGGGCTGGGTAATAAGCAGTGAAAGAAATGGGGATGCTGTTGAGCCTGGAGAAGATGGCCATTAGATCTGCTATTTTTCCGGTTTTGCCTGCAGTAGAGTATGTGTTCACAACAGCTTACAATATACCTGACAGTCAAGTCTTCTGCCCCTAAGAAGTTTGATAGATTGTACAAAGCTCCTCAGACACTTAAATATTTATTTTCTACTGTTATTTGTCTGACACATTAACTTTCAGAATTCTTAACTGCCGGGCTCAAATGTAAGTTTGTTTGCTGGCATAATTTGAAAATATGAAGAAGTTAACTGCTCACTTGTCTGTTTCAGAGTAAAACTTTTTTCAGTGGCTTAATTGCCTCTGTTTCTCAGGTGACCAAATCATTCTTCAAAAAGCATTCTTATGATTCTGTTGCTGCTGCATCTAGAGCAGCTGCTAATGATTCAGTACAGTGAATTTATTTGTTGACCTTTCTGCAGCTGTGGTCCTGAAAAGATTGAGAGAAGTTAATGCAGGGGGTTGCAAGGATTTTTCACCTCTCCTTTTCAAAGTTTGGAAAGAGTTTTTTTTTTTTTCTGTTCAGGGCCTTTTTACAGGAAACAGTGCAAACAGTAGCAGCGACTTACAGCCAAAAAAACTTTTAAAAAGCAGTGGCAAGGAGGCTCTAAAAATGAGCAGCCTCCCAGAACCAAGGACAGTCCCAGATGTCAGGATAACTACCTGCCCCTTCCATAAAACGTCCAGTCTCACCTTGGCAATTCTTTAAATCTTTCCTAAAGTCTAGCTCTGCATTTTCCTCTGTGGCATCAGATAGTCTCAGGCAAATGGGTGCAGAGAATCATCCTGCAGAGTTACAGATGGGAGTGGGAGTTCCTTCCACCTTTTCACAGGATTCCTTCATACTCTCCAAACCAGACATCTCTGTTTCCTTCAGTCATCCAGCATATGATATCCCTGGGGATCAAAGAACTAGTGCTTCCAGATCAAAAAGAGAAGAGTTTGTATTCAAGAATTTTTCTATTGCCAGTAAAAGAAGGAACTTGAAGACCCATTCTGGACCTTTTCTTTCTCAACCTTTCTGTCAAAGCTCCAGAGTTTAAAATGCTGCCCCTTCAATCCTGTTACACCTCATACCTCAAGTGTTTTTGGTAATATTAAATCTGAAAGATGCTCATTATTACATATCAGTTCTCAAAGATGTCAAACATTTTTAAGATTTCCAGTGTCCAGCTTACTTTTTCAGTTCTCTACATTATCCTTTGGGTTATCTGCAGCACCAAGGGTGTTTGTAGAGTGTCGGACACCGATAATAGCTTATTGCAGGTTGCAAAGAATACACTACTTTCCATATTTAGATGATTGTCATATATTTGCAGTCTTTTTTTTTTAAACTGTCAGAATCTCTTGTATAGGTCAGGGATCTGCTTCACAGTCTGGGATTCCAGTCGAATATTCAGAAATATTCTCTCATTCTTTCCCACAGGATATTGTTTCTGGGATGTCATCTTGATACATCCCTTGATATGGCTTTTCTTCCTCAGAACACAGTAGACCCCTACAATGAATAGTTCCTGATCTTCTCCTGTCAGTCCATGACTTCAGCCAGGGAATTTCTCAGGATTCTAGGTTTCATGGCATCTATGATTCTCACAGTTCTCAGCTTTTCTGATTCCTGTTGTAGTATTTGTAAAAAAGGAAGTTATAAAGTGGAGAGACCAGATGCCGTTCAAACCTGGTCTGCCCTTCTGCTTTCCAGCTCCTACTCAGTTTGTAACAATGAATGCCTTGGACTTTGGTTGGGGCGCTGTATCCATGGAGATAAAAGTTCAGGGTCTGTGAGACAAACTGGGCAGACCAAAACCCATAAAAGTCAGAGGTATTGGCAGTAATAAACACTCTGAAGTCTCATCTTCAGTGTCTAGGATCTTTACAAGTGATCACAGACAACACTACAGTGTTGTGGTACAGAGAGGGTACCATGTCCTACCTTCTCTGCAGACTGCCAGTGGCAGCTTGGGATGAAGAAACTCAAATCAGTGTCACCCTGCAGACTTCTTATATTCTTCTTAAGCAAAACACTATTGCAGACAAGCTGAGTAGGGACATGAATGGTAACTTAACCCAGGGATCTTCTAGAAGATGGTTCAGCAGTGAGGAACTCCTCAGATAGATTTGTTTGCTTCAGTTCACAACAGACAACTAAAGAGATTCTTCTCCAGGATTCTTTGCAGTCAGGCCTAGAAGACAGGTGCTTTTTCATTCCCTTGAACATGAGTGTTTCTTTCTACTAATATTTAGAGTAAAATTAAAGATTCAGAAGGACTTCCCAGTGATAATTGTGGTCACCCCCCCCTTTTGGCTCAGGCCACAGTGGCTCTCTGTTCTTTCAAAAATGGCAAAGGGCAATTACCACAAGCTTCCTCACACATTTGACTTACTTACACAAGACCGAGGTTGTTTGGTGCACCCCAACTTGAAATGTCTTTTGTTGACTTCCTGAATGATAAGATTTTAGTACCTTTTGAGGATGTGCAGCAGGAGTTAAAGTAGGCAAAGAAACTTACTATTAGAAAATCATATATGGGTAAGTGGAAAAAAATGTTCTAGTTGGTGCCGTAGTAACAGCCAGGTGTATTTTAAGGCCCATTTGCTTCTGAGTCACAGTATTTGTGTGAGTTACTATTGTCTGGCCTTTTTTTACTCTTCTGTCAAGATTCATCTTTCAGCCATTTCTGCTTGACTGCCCATAGATCATGCTTTCTAACCAGTCTCAAGTCAAGCAGTTTCTGAAGGGGGTTTTGCATATATGTGTACCTAGAAAACAGGTGACTCCTCCTTAGGATATTAATTTTATTGTACATATACCAACCACCTCCTGCCAACTCCTCAGACTTCACTCTGCAATCTGTCCAACTTCCTCACTCAGACAGCTACTTATAAAAAACCTGGCTTTTGCTTTTCTGGCATCTTCCCAGCAGAATACCTTAAGATGACTGCAAATCCCATAGCCTACCGAGTCTCTCTTCTCATGTATAGGTCAGTCCAAGAATCTTGTATTCCCTCACTATGGAGAAAGTTTCACATTATTCTAGTTCACAAAGGTAGCCAAGCTACCAAATTCTGCAGTTTTAGACCTATTGTACTGTTTTCACTCTTACAAATTCTGGAAAAGTGTGTTTATAAACAACTTCTTCAGTACCTCATAAAGGAACAACTTCTAATCCTTATACAGCATTGTTTTCTTCCAGCCCATAACATAAACACAGCTTTAGTAACATTCTTAGATACCGTCAGTAAAGCCACGTATCTCCAGCATATTCTTAGACTTATCCAGGGCCTTCACTACAGTTTCACATATGAAACTCCAACCACAAATGTCTTCTCTTGGCATGTCACAACCTACTGTCCAGTAGTAAGGCAGCTACTTGTCCAACATGCACCAGTTCTTAACATGGTACCACACTTGTTCTCCAATTGTACAACACTATGTCGAGTGTAATGTAGTTGAAAGTACTACATTGAACACAGACCATGTCAAGACTGTAATTTATTAAGAATCACTTTGTCAAAAAAACACAGAAAGCATTTGAATACCCATCATCACGCCCTCACAACCACAGTGAGTGAAAACAGTGACACACTATGACAGTGGATGTGAAGAAACATCAATTAGTGACACATAATGACAACATTGGTACAGCTGAAATGAAGTGCTGTAGAATAATTCTTCATCTGTGACAGTGCTCCTAGGAGAAAGAAAAGTTAGAGGCATTCCACTCTGAAGTTTCATAACAACACTGGTGTTGTGTTTTGGTATTGAGCAAACTTGTTACCAAGATCAGTGAACAGAAATCCCTAATGTCCATCCTGTGCTGCAACAGAAAATCTAGTAGTACACATGAAGTACAAACTGACATGTGACTTTACAAAGAATTACCATGGTGGTACAAATGTCTAGACGAGGGCAAAAGTAATAGAAACATCATAGCTTGTAGGTGATAGCTGTAATGTATTCATCAACACAGTACATGTATCTGTTACATATATCATTGGACAAGTATGCAGTGTTTAGGTGAAGGCAGAATACCTACTGTTAGTTTATCCCCAAACTCATCTACATTTTTTCATCTTCCATATGAGTATATCCATCAGATCCGCAGTGGTGCAGCGGTAGCGTTGTTGCCTCACAGCAAGAGGTTCTCCCGTTCAATTCTTGGCTGGAGTGCGGAGAGTGCCTTCTGTGTGGAGTCTGCATGCCCCCCCCCCCCCCCCACGGTCGAGTGGCATTTCGAAAGACATGCGTGAATGGGCGTGCCTTAGTTGAAGGTTGGGCGTCGAGCTGGCAACTCGGCACTGTAAAAATCTAGTGCCAACCATTAGCGGACCGGAGTTCCGCTGTGGCGACCCCTAACTGGGAAAAGCCGAAAGACAAACAACAACAACATATGAGTATAATCCATCACAGCACACAAATCTACCAGTTTTTTACCTAATAAGCAGCAAACGCACCCATGCCTGCTCTGTATTGAGTTTTGCGTCCTTGGCAGGCAGTATGTGTTCAAATCACACTCATTCCAAAAGGTAACAGGGAATATAGGCGGGAATGTTGTTTTAACTGTACCCTGGCTGCAAACTTTCTTGGCTTTTCAAAAACTTCCTTTCAATAATTCAGCAGTGGACTCGCATCAGATGAAAACTGTTTGTGATCCACATATGCACTACACTTCATCTACTGTCAAAAAGGATTTTTTCCCTTTCATTTGGAATGTGATATCTTCACCATATGCACTGGCTAGATCTAAGTTTCACCAGGCGTTCTGGAAGAAGTGGAAAAGGCAAACTTTACACTCCACAGCACTGACATTTTTGTTGATACTTTTCATAGTGGTGGGTTCAAACTCGCAGACCTCAAATCTTAGTCTAGGTTTAGTTGTATACTGTTAAACAAGTCAAATACCCCCTGACACAAATTGTACACCCTGTACAATTTTTTGAACATCACCACATACAACAATGGTAGAGTCTTACTGACATCATTTACTTCTATGAACCCCTGCAGCTATACAGTTGATGGCATATCTTACCTCTCGTAAAAAATGTACCATCAATTATCCAGATGGTGCCAGTAGCCAGATCATGTAAGTTGACTTCTGTACTAAAGGCTATCACAGCAATGCCACATATAGTATCACATAACTTTTTGCTTACAAAAGACCCTCCTTCAAACTCCATTGTGATACATCCTGGCTTTGTAGTGTTATGTTGTCATCACCATGATCAATGAGCTACTTTCTCCTTAACCGATGTGTGCGATGCACTGAACATTTCCATCTAGGCACATCACTGGCACCAACAGCAGACATACTACATATAACACTGTCTGCTGTAACATAAGGGGGATCTTTTAATTCAGCGGCCTTGATTTTCAGATGAGTGGATGCATTGTATCTTTCTAAATAACTTGAATCAGGTGAGTGCTGATGTGCTTTTGATTTCGTCAACTTCTCTCCACTTACTTCTGGCAGGTTATAGCCCTGACTTTACATTTTTCAGGAAGCTGTAGATGATATACCCAGTAATTTTTGTCAGCAGCTACCTTTTCCAGATGGTAAAGATATCCATCTTTTACCAGCATGTCATTTCCATGCTTCAATACTATGGTGTAGGGTACACACTCCTAATTCTTCTTGGTGCTTGCTGGGTATTCACTGCCTCTTCCATTGTGAAGATGTGACAACAGCAGATTGCTATGCCGACTTCCTTTTTATAGCCCCATATATCTATATTTTTCAAAATTTTCCCTAGTTGATGTATTGCAGGGTCAATGTGTTGCATCCTCAAAGATTGCCATTTATCAAAAATTAGACATTTGCAGCAGTCGACGAAGTGTCATACACCCCTCTCTCCATACTTGCCCATCACTAGATGAAATCCCCCAGGTTCTCTCCTTATCTTATTCTGTATTGTCATTAACGATCTTAATAATGCAATTTGTAGACAAATCCATCCTTTTGTGGTTCCTCTCATAATCCAGTCCACCCCAACAAATCGCAAGATGATTTCAGTTCAGCAGAGAATGACTTAGTAATGCCCAAATTTCACTTAATGCTAGAGTAACAAAACTACTCCTCTTTTTCCCCAAATCACATAGCCTAAACAGAACCAAATTACAGATCACCTCCCAGAACAAAACTTTAATAGAAATAGTCTCACATACCAAATTACAAGGCATGACCTTAGTTGACAACCTCATATGTGATCTACACTTTCATAAGTCAAAAAAAAAAAAACTAGGAATGCTACATAGATCAAAAATTTCCTCACTAATTCCACAAATTCATCTCTAGCTAATAACTGCTAATTACCTTATCTTCTCTATGGTGCTCCAATCTTCTCAAATCTACAGACTTTAATAATGAAGAAACCTATCAATAACATCATTGTTCCACACTCAAACTGCTAAACAGGTTTGAACTACCCCACTATCTGACATATCTAGCTACTTGTAACACCTAGCCGTCAGCAGTACTTTCCATAAGACCTCTTTGATCCAGTAATAAAAAAACTCCTTTCATCAGCAGTGCTTAAAAATCTGTCAGAAAAGTCCTGTACTCTATTTCTGTAGCTAAGACTTGGAGCTCACTCCCTACTACACTTAGGTCAGGGGATGACCTCCAGATCTTTAACCTGGCATTAAGATAGTTTGTAGCTAACTTATGTCTTTGGTTTTATACATCTCCTAGTTAAAAAAACCACGATATTTCACACACAGTATGTAGTCTGTCAACCAGTGCCTCAAATTTAGCAGAACCACTTCATGATATAAAGCCTATGGCACTCCATTTTATGCCTGACTCTGTCAGTTTTGCCAAATTATCACAAATGTATCTTTCCTGACTATGACACAAATTCTCTACCCCCTTCTCATAACTCTTGCTCAAGTATTTCAAACCATTTTCATCTCACCCCTTAAGGAAAAAAAAAAAAAAATATATATATATATATATATATATATATATATATATATATATATATATATATATATGCGCGTGCACACACACACACACATATATATATATATATATATATATATATATATATATATATATATATATATATATATACACCCATATACACGCGCACATATATATATATATATATATATATATATATATATATGTGTGTGTGTGTGTGTGTGTGGGCATCTATGTCAAAACAACGAATTACCATAATGTCGACTTACATAACAGCATGATGACATTGCCGAAAATTTAAATGAACAAACTCCCAGAACAGTGTATTTTGCCTCCAGGAGACTAACCACTTGGCCACCAATAAGTAAAACACAAACCAAACCAAATTAAACCCACCAAAGTGGGGGCTTCCCTCCTCACACCCCCTAACTAAATATACCAACTCTGAGATCACACTACAGTGGAGAAAAGGGCAAAATTCACCAAGGTGGCAAAGTGGTTAGTTTCCTGGAGGCAAAATACTCTAATCTGGGAGTTCATTCATTTAAATTTTTGCTGAAGTCGCCTTGCTGTTATGAGAGTCAGAGTTATGGCAAATTCATTGTTTTGAAGGAAATCTGCTTAAATATATATGTATGTGTGTGTGTGTATATAATACATATTCTCTCTTGCACTATATTGTAATTATTCTCCTATCCAACAACATAGTCTTCATAAAATACTAATATAGAACCCAGTTCTCTGTTTTTACACACAAGTGTTTCCTGTTTCCTCACACTGCGTTCCATCAATCCAATGTTACCAGTATTTATAATCTGACCTTGTAGTATCTGTGGTGTGAATTTTATTTCTGAATTTAACCTATGTGAGTCTGTAGTTTGCTACAACAGTTGTATATACCTCATTATTACTTCGTACATATTTGTGTAATACTTGCTTTTCATTTCAAATATTGACTGATCTCTCTATAATCTCATTTAACTTTTATGGAGCTTTTCTTCCCAAGCCTCCACTGAAAAGGCCATTTCTGCCCAGCTGGACTTTCCCACTCAGTAAATAAATAGTAAATAAAAACTAACACTTTTTTCATTTGAACCAACTCACCATGCTGATTTGAGGTTCTTATCTTTGAAAACATTGTTACTTATTGATCTAATGTCTGCAAGAAGAATATTTGAGCTACATGTTTTATGGTGGGTCAGCCTTATCTAATTTTTCATGAAGACGGGGTTTTTTGAGAACAAATGTTTCATTTTTACCTAAAATGGAATTGTAGTTTATGTTGAGTCAAAATATTCACCTCCTTGTCTTCTTTCCATAATCTAAAAATGAGGGAGAAAGGATTTTACATAATTTAGATGTCAACAGGCAGCTCAAATACTACCTTGGTAAGCAAAAAAAAAAAAATTAAAAATTCTGATCAGATACGTATTTACTGTGGGGGGTAAGGAAAGGAGACAATCAATGTCAAAACAAGCTATTTCCAAGTAGTTGTCTCTTGCTGTTACCTTTTGTTATCCTCAACATCACAAATCACTTGATAGAGTTGGGGCTCATTTTTACAGATTCTTGTCTTCTGTGGCTCTTTCGAAAAGGGGTGACTACAAGGATATCTTAGAGGCAGCAACTTTGCCTTCTGTATATATTTTCACAAAACATTACAAACTAGATTCATTTTCCAGATCTAGGGCTGGCTTTGCTAAGACCATACTCTGGTGGCTCCAGGACCCCAGCTCTTCCTCCTTCCTAAGTTGTGGAAATCTACCATATAGCATAGGCTACTGCAACAGTGATCTAATGATGAATGTAGTACAGCTGTACAAGTAAACTTACCATAACAGTAGATGTTTGAATGGATTACTGTTGTAGCAGCTGTATCCTCCTTCCATCTCCTAAATTGTATGCCATGTTTTTTGCCAGGGTGTGGACACGCACACAAACACACACACACACACACATATATATATATATATATATATATATGTGTGTGTGTGTGTGTACGAGTACATACATATATATATATATATATATATATATATATATATATATATATATATATATATATATATATATATATATATATATACATATATATATATATACACATATATATATATATATAGAGAGAGAGAGAGAGAGAGAGATCTATGTTTCTCTCTCAGGACAGCGTGGTAGAATGTAGTAGAAGTCTTGTAATTGACAAAAGCACTCATCACGATTACCTTCACTAAAGATCTGAAAAAGGAGCCTTCTTTAGTGTGGAGTTATTTTCAACTTAGAGCTTAGGAAGCTTAAGCTTATGCTGTTCAGTCAAAATGTAATAACTGGTAATTTTCTTTCATCTGAAGTGCTACCATTTGGCATATCCTACTTCCACCTTTATGTGATGTGGTGTGGAATATCACACCTGTAGCCACCTACACACATTGTGGTATTCCAGAGCATTTTATGAAAATGGCATATCCTACTTCCACATTTATGTGATGTGGTGTGGAATGTCACACCTGTAGCCACCTACACACATTGTGGTATACCAGAGCATTTTCTGAAAAATCAATGTAAAAGCATAAGATAAAAAGGTCTAAGTATTTTGTGGACTATAAAAGGTATTAAAATTGTACAAACAGTAATGCTGTCAGTAAGAAGCATCTGTGACAGCAGTAACAAGTCAGTGCATTCACAGTATTTCCATAAATATTATAATATATTATAATGCACATAAACCCGGAGTTACATTTTTGCTAAACATTCATTAACAAATTTTCATACCTTGTAAATCATGCAGCCTAGACATATATTGTCAGAACACTTTTTTGCTAACAGATATAAGCTTTGGCATGACAGCAAGTAATTCCTCAGTAGATGCATGTTTATTGAGATATTTACAGAAATATGCAAACATGCTTGATTATATAGTTGCCATTATAAATAACACAATATCTCTCAAAAAGAGGGACTTGCAGTGCAAATACCAGTGACAGTTTTCTTCAGCAGTCTGCAAGATTTCATCTGATACCATGCAATAGTTTCCAAGTCACTTTATTTAATTATTTATGTGTCTTTGTTGACTGGGAAAAGTCTGACTGGGCAAAACCCATTTACAGTGGAGGCCCAGGGAGAAAAGCTCTACATTTAAGTTACACATGATGTACATTTATAATTGCAGAGTAAAAACATCTATACATGAGCTTATTTACTTGATTTTTAAATATTTCTTACATTAATATAACATTTTAACACAAATAACTATTGAGAAATTTAATGTAAATTGTCTAATTATTGAATAGAGAAAAACCGTAAAGTAACAATTAATGTTGATGGCAACAGGGAAAATATCAAACTGAGTTGTTTTTCAGTTAAGTAATAATTTACAAACAGACAAGTAGAATGTAGCTTAAAAATGAGAGGATATGAATGAAGAAGTTATGGGAATGAGCAGGAAGATAAACGGACAGAGGAAGAATTGTAGTTAGTGGTAGGGTGTAAGAGAAGAAGGAAAAGGAACTTTAGGAAATAAGTGCAGTATGAGGAGGAGGTGTTAAGCTGCAAAAGATTGGGAAGCAAAGCGGCTATAAGAGCTGGAGAAAAGTAATCTGAGTAAAGTTAACCAGGCCTCACCTGATTTTGAAGTATTAAATGTATATGAAAATTGTTATTGTCATAATTAGTAATAACAGATTTGCAATGTATCCATTATATTGTGCTATAAATGGACATTGGCAATGAATTTTCCTTTCTCCCACCACAGCATTTCACACTGTATCTCTCAGTGGCATGCATGTCTCTCAGTTATGAAAATATGAACTTAAATATGAAAATATAAATAATAAGTGGCAACAAGTTCTTAAGTCTACTGTGGGACATCCTGCATTAACAGTCATATTGTTGATTATTCTTTGCCCTTTCTAATACTGCCTATTATTACTTAGTTAAAGAAGCTAGACTCAAAAAACTTTCTGGACACCATAAGGAGCTATGGGTATTTACTGGACAAAGACAAAATAGGTGCTATAGTGTTGAATGATGTTATTTTTTTATAATTTTTCTTAGCATATTCCTGTTATCAGTGCTAGGCTTCCCTTACTGTGTGACATTAAAACTGATTAGTTGGTGCCCATACGTCCGACTTCATATGTCTCTCTTCCAGCTCATCAGCGGTTGAGGTGCATAGAAGGTACATAAAGCTTTGAAATACTTGCTGGCTGTTACATCTATGGCAGGATATAACCCATACATCTTAGGCTGCTGCAACTGTGCTCCATTTGAACATCTACTGTTATGGTAAGTTTACTTACACTACTGCACTATCTGATACCAAATTAGCTTCTGGAGTTTGTTGTAGTAGACTGATGTTAAGAATGTGTGCACAAAGGCTGCCTCTTCCACACTCCTTACATCCAGTTTATTAGTTGTTGAACGTAATAGTCTAGGATTATTCTCATTTTTTAAATACCAAAAATTTACTCAAGTTCCAAATTCTTCTGTAACTACATTGACTTAAGTTGTATCCCATTAATCTATGCTACCTTCACATGTATTGGTAATGTTGATATTACTCCAATCAGGAGCGGGAAGCAGGGTGGTAAAATTAGTCAGAATGTGGTAATTTTTATGGATATTAATTGTCAACTAAATACACAAAACAGATGCTTGATGTCTACTTGTGACCACATGAAGGAACAGGAAGTAGGAGAAATCCTCCCATAAGCATAATTTGTGAAAATGTATGACCTTAAGCAGTGGTAAATAGTCCGAAATGTGAAGGACACATCAGCCATTTTTAAAATTAAAAATGTAAGAAAATGCTCATGTTTTATAACTTGGTTCTACATCTGATGTATATTTATGTCCACTATTTTTTTTGACCTTACGTTTCACAGTTTTGTGATCTTTAAATGCTAAGGATTCTTCCTGTCTGACTTCAAGGCTTTTCTTAGGTAGCAGCAGCATTTTTTTGGCATTCCTAAGATCAGTTTAACCCAGAGAATGGAATCTGTTAAAGCATAATGGGTCCCTTCTAAAAAAAACTGGTCCAGGGGATTCCAGAGTTACAAGGGCAAAAGAACATGTAGATATTGTCCCTGATGTCATTTGGGCTCAAAGGGCTCATTTCAAAGATCCTTGGATATTACTTCAACCTGTCAGTCCTTAGGATTTTTTTTTGGTTGATTCACATTAGCATTAATGTTTCTTTATGCTAGACCCACAATGACTGCATTTACTTTCTGTCTGAAATATTGCAGCTTTTGATGTATTTACACCTTGGTTAGGTTTGATATTAAATGTCTTTATAATAAACTATCTGATGATGTTAATCTTCGTTCATTCCTTACTGATGTGCTATCGGTTCCGTCCTCAGAACCGAGCCGGCCAAATATCATGCTCGCGTCGGCTAAAAACTCTCAAGCCAAGGTCCTACCCAGAATGCTCTGCTCACTGTTACCTCAGATCTCATTTGCCGCGTTGCTGTACAGCCGTGTCATGCCACTCTCTCAAAGTGTCTAATTTTTTTGTAAGTTTTATACATTGTTTTTACTTTAAAGATTTTCAGATAGTTTCTACTAATATATTCATACCCTATCGTATACTTTAGACTCTCTCCCTTTAATTTTTTCAAATAAGTGTAACTCAGAGATGCAAGCAAAATTTACTGGTGGATGTCTCAAAATTCCCAACCCAACAATGGTCTCGCCCCTTCAGCCCCCATCAACCAATAGCCATGGACCACTCCCTGATTGGGGGGGGGGGGGCTATGTCAGGGAAACTTGGTCCAAGGCACCTGGTCGGAGACTGAGGCCCTTTTGCATATCAGTGTCCTGGAACTGAGAGCGGTGCTACTAGCGTTGCAAGCATTTCATTCTGTCCTTCTGTCAGGGACTATTGTGATCAAATCAGACAACATGTCAGTGGTCTGGTACATCAACAAACAAGGGGGCACCAGATTTTACCCATTATGCTGAGAAACTTTGAGAATATGGCAATGGGTGATAGCTTCCATCCGCTTTCTAATTGCAACGTACATTCCTGAGAGCTCCAACGTGATAGCAGACAAATTGAGCAGGTGCATTCTGCAACCTCACGAGTGGGCTCTCAATCCTATGATAGCGGCAAGAATCTTCAACCGCTGGGGCCAGCCTTGCTGCGACCTATTTGCCTCCCCAACCAACTACAAGTGCAGCAACTATTTTGCCCTGATCCCCCCTCGGGGACAGTCACAGAGAGACACTGTAGTCCACGTTTGGCCCTCAGGTCTACTTTATGCTCATCCTCCTCTTTCCCTCATCTCCCAGTTTCTGAAGAAAGCACGACAGTTGAAGAGGAAAGTGATCCTCGTTGCTCCATATTGGCCTCAACAAGTCTGGTTTCCCTTCCTCTGGCCTCAAATGTTAGATCAACCGTGGATCCTCAATCCATCCCCAACGTTGATCTCCCATCCGCAGGGTCTGACTCACCCCAATCTAACAACCCTGAAACTGACAGCTTGGTTTTCCACTTCCAGTGATTGCCAGGCAGGAGAACCTCTCATCCCTTGTGCACAATATTCTTATTGCATCTCATAAATCGTCCACTAGCGTGATCTATGTTGATAAATGGAAAAGGTTCTCTCTGTGGGCAGCGAATAAACAATTAGACCCCTTGTCAGCCCCAGTTTCGGTGGTTTTGGATTACTTATCACATCTTTTCCACTCTGGGGTATCTGCCTTTACTATTCGTGTGCATTTAGCTGCCACCTCAAATTTCCAGATTGGTTTTCAGGATTCTTCACTTATGTCACATAGACTTTGTAAAACTTTCATGAAGGGGGTTATCCACCTAAAGCCTCCCATTAGAGTACCTGTACAACCTTGGGATTTGGCATTGGTTCTGCAAGCTCTAACAGCCCCCCCCCCCTTTGAACCTGCGTCTACATGTGATGTGAAATGTCTCTCTTGAAAAACTTTGTTTCTGATTTCTATCACATCAGCCAGATGCCTGCCAGAACTTCAGCCTTATGCATTAAACCTCCCTATCTGATCTTCCATAAGGATAGGGTATCACTGAGAACTAATTCTTCCTTTTTGTCAGAGCGGTCTATCAACCAGTCTATTGATCTCCCAGTGTTCTTTCCTAACCACTCTAACAAGGGAGAGTATTGCCTGTACTCCTTTGATGTTAATAGACAATTAAGTTTTTATCTGGATAGAACAAAATCTACCCGTAAATCAGACCAACTGATTCTGGCCTTTTCTGGATCTAGACGAGGTCATCCTGTCTCAAAAGTCACATTGGCTTCATGTTTGATAAATTGTATCACCTTTATCTACAACAAAAACAATCTCACCTTGCCTCATAGAGTCAAAGCACATTCTACAAGATCTATGGCAACGTCAGCAGCTTTCCATGCTAAGGCTTCCCTCAATGTTATTTGCTCAGCTGTGACTTAGACCAAACCTCCTACCTTTATTCTTCATTACAAATTGGACTTGGCCTCCAGAGGTAGAGTTTCTTTTGGCTCCATGATGCTCAGGAATGTCCTTCCATGAGGGCCACCCAGGGATACAGGTAGCTGGGGACACACTGTCCCATCAGTAAGGAATGAACGAAGATTAACAACATCAGATAAAGAAGTTATGTCTTACCATAACGTTCCATCTGTGTTGTTGGTCTTCGTTCATTCATTACTTCCCACCCTCCGTTCCCCATCTGGAGGTTCCTGGTTGATCTCATATACTCTTTTATTGTAGGTCTGTTATGACCAGAGGTAGCCTCTACTTTTATCTATCAACTTGCAAACTTGATCTGAGGTAACGGAGCAGAGCATTCTGGGTAGGACCTTGACTCGAGAGTTTTTGGCTGACGCGAGCTTGATATTTGGCCGGCTAGGTTCTGAGGATGGAACCAATAACCCATCAGTAATGAATGAACGAAGATCAACAACACAGATGGAATGTTGTGATAAGACATAACTTTTTCATGTCGTAAGATACCTCGGTCAATGCCCTTATAGGTCATAAGTGATAAGGGTAAGGAATGCAATACAAACCTCACCTATGATCTTGCATGACTGAAAATTAATACTGAAATGTACTTTCCTTCTTTCTGCCAATTACACATTTTGCAAGGGGCGTACAGGAGTTCTCTAACCTGTTAAATATAAACTGTTGCCAAGTTACTGTATGTAACATTGCAGCTTATTTGATGAGAATTTAGGCAATAAATCTGATCACTTGTATATAACTTGTTTGTACATATAGCAGAAATAGTTAATGTATTTATTTCATTGTGATTATTTCTTAGGTTAATCTAAATATGTTTGATTATGATCAAATTAGTACTGATATGTTTTGGGAGTGTCACTTGGTATTGCTATTTGCTATTTTGTTACTATGTAATTCTTCATTTTTTATGTAACTGGAGCTTTTCTCCTCGGGTCTCCACTGAAAACAGGCCTCTGGCCCAGCTGGACCGACCCGGTTAACAAATGTCAATAAATAAATAAAATAAAAATTTACTTGAATGTCAGGAGGCAAATTCTGCACATATTGTGATAATGACAGCCCAAATCTATGGTTTTACCTTTTATTTTACTAAAGCGCAATGTTAATAGCATACAGATATATTTTATACCTTTCTACAATGTCAGCAAACATACTAACTTACAAAGAATCTTAATCAACTCTTTCTGGTATACCAGAGACTGAAACATGTCACTTTATCATCAACTGTCTTTGCTCCAAATAATAAAGTGGTGCTTATACTCAAAAGGAAAGCAGTATACTTATTACATATGTGGCTTTTCTGGCAACTTTACTCGTATTAAAATTCGATGCATTGTTCTTGCACATAGGAAGGACTGTCTTAAAATATGTATACATTGTCTTTCTGGTGTATATTTTTCACATAAACATTAAAGAAACCTTTTGCTAAATTATATAAACAAGAAAGACTTTCACACCTTTTCTTGTCTTCTCCATAATAAAACAATTATGTAATAATATAGTAAACTAATTTTTTTTTCACTGTTTGAATATTGTATTGTATATCTTAGCTGTGCTATAGTTAGCTTACAGTGTTGTGGTAGTGTGCTGCTTTAACAATTGTTTTTCATTATATGCTGTTACAGCTGTTACTGCTTAATTATCTTTTTGCCATGTCCGACAAGGCTCTAGGCTTTAAAATGTGTTCCATTTGCATACACAAAATTCACCCACAAGACCTGCATAATAATTGTGTATATTGTCTTGACACAGCCCATGTTAAAGAAGATTGCTAGCTTTGTATTTATGTGCCTAGGGCCCTCTTGGACTGGTGGTCATATTAGTGCAGAAAGGCCTTCCTGCCTCAGCGGGAGAATTGGCCTTCTCCCTCTTCTGAGAGAGCAGCAGAAAAGGCTAAGAGAAACAAGTCTAAAGAGAGGGAGAGAGGGACAGGAAAAGTGATAGACAGATAGAAATCTTGAGAAAAGGATTCAAGAAAAAGGTCAATGAACTTCCTCGGGCTGTGGGTTCAGCCCCTAAGCTTTCAGAGCCGATACAGATCCAATCTGACTCATTTCCATCATGATCCCTGCTGGCTACTGAGGTACATCCCCCACATCATCCTGTTCCTCAATGGGCCATGACAAAGCTTGCAAGACGAGTTCCCCTTAGCTTCTGAATTTCCCAGATCATCCCACTATGGAAAAGCACAGGAAACCTGGATGTAAAAAGAAGTTTTTCAACTTCCCACAAGAGTTTCTAATTGAAAATACTGATTTTGATATGAAGGGGAGGGGTCTCCAAGATCCCCCAGACGACATCTCCTATGGGGGCATCCTGGCATTACTTTGGCACAGCAGGGTTGGCCCACCAACACCCCCTCTCAAGAGGAATCTATATTTCTCAAGGCCTTTGGAGCTGGTCCATTTACTTCTTTGGTAGTTCACTCTATGGTTGAGCTTATTGATCTAGTATCCTAACAGGAAGGACCCTGATGTGGTGCAGTCCATACCCTGCAAACCTGACAAGATTTTTGTTTCCTGATGGGACAGACCTAACTGAAGCAAGGAGCCAGCAGCAGATGCCATCATAGTGATGGCAGCCATGAAGAAAGAGCTCTCGGAAGAGAGCTGTGCTTTCCACCTCCTAAACAGATAGGGAGTCTTGGACTTTGAATTTAGTTGGAAAGTGAATTTACATTCAGAGACATTTGCATTATATGTACTGAACCGTCTAGCACACTTAGCAAAATTTCAGGACCACCTTACCAAGGAACTTTTCATGTCTCTTGGTGCCATTACTGCAGAGTCCCGCAAAATGGTGGATTCACAGTTGGCAGCCATACAGTCCATTTCAAATTTGTCCATGTGCCTCATCCAACACAGTAGGCAGCTCATCTAGATCATCAGGCACTAGCATTGCTATAAGTTGATATGCCTGCATCCATCTGTGCAGTTTTTTGGTTTTATTTATTTTAGTTACAATTTTTTGAAAATACAAGTCCGGTAATAATATCAGTGCTTGATTATATTAGTAGTTGTTGTTACTAATGACATAACTAAATAAAAATGTAAATAAAAATAATAATAAAAACAAAAATACATAATGCTCTTGGTTCTTAGGTTAGCTATAAAAAATCTCTAACCTATTCCTGCTAATACACTAGTTCCTGTCCACAACAATGGGACCTATCTTAACTGTATTGACTATTTGTACTAGTGTAAAGTACATGCACAAGTCAGTCTACATCTATATTTTATATATATATATATATATATATATATATATTTTCATCTTCCCAATGTGTCATTACTAAATTTGAAAAACTGGCACCAAGCGGAGACCCCATTGCTACTCCCACTTTTTGCAGGTAGTAGGTATTGTCAAACATAATGTAATTGTTGGGCAAAACTATGTCCAACAATTCCTCTACCAAACTAATGTCTGTCAAAGGGGCCCCCCATTTTCTTAATATATTGGAGACCCATTTTATCCCCTCTATATGTGGGATAGATGTGTATAAATCTTTGACATCAATTGTCATGACGTTGTATTCATTTCTAAATTCCAATTGGTTAATTTCTTTCAAAAATGAGCATTTTTGACAATACCTACTACCTGCAAAAAGTGGAAGTAGCAATGGGGTCTCCGCTTGGTGCCAGTTTTTCAAATTTAGTAATGACACATTGGGAAGATGAATTTATCTGGAACAAAGCTAGTATCAAAGAACAATTATATTTTTATATAAGGTTCTTGGATGATATTTTTGTTATACTAAGAGGTGATGAAGTAAAAGCTAAGGATTTATTAAATTATTTTAATAATACAGTCCCCTTCTTGAAGTTCACATCAAATTATGGTACAGATAAAATTTCATATTTGGATATTGAATTAAGGAAAGATCGTAAGTACAACAAATATGTAAGTACCATTTTTAGAAAGGAAACATATTCCAACAGCTTGCTCCATTTCACCAGATGTCACCCTCTTCACCAAAAAAGATCAAGTGGTGAAAGGACAGCTGGTGAGGGCAGCAAGGATGACTAGTTTGGAAAGAGACTTTTGGATTGAATGTCAAAAATTGGAGAGTATGTTCCTTAACAGGGGTTATCCATATGATTTAGTGAGAAATTTAACTTCTGAAATACAGATCAAAGGAAGTAACAGTATATACAAGCCCATTTTAAGTATTGAACAAGTAGACAATAGTATGGACAACACACATATAGAAAATGGGGACACCAATAATAAGCAAATTTCTGTAGGATATAGATTTATTACATCTTTTAGTATGAATGCCATTGAATTGAGAAATATAGTATATAAGAATTGGGAAATTATAAGAAATTATCTATCTGTAGGTAGTAAATTTGGAAGACCCCCCCCCCACCAGATTATATTTAGGATAGGAAGAAATATTAAATGCATTTTGGAGAATGAGTTACAGATTAACAGTAAGAATCCAGGTATGTATAAATGCCTAATGTGCAACTATTGTAAACATATTGACATTGGTCAGACCTTCCACATTAGAAACAAAAAATATAAAACAAGGGACAAATTTAATTGTCATTCAAAAATGATAGTATATCTGGCCAAGTCCCAGCATTGCCAAGTGTTCTATATAGGAAAAACCATTAGAAAACTTAGAGAGGCTATACGAACATCTATATAGTATAGGACATAAAACAGAAAATGCCTTGGTAAGGCACATAATCGAACATCCAGACCACTCATTTAAATTTCGAGTAATTGATCAAATTAAAACAGATGGAAGAGGGGGTCCAGACAGTCTTTTATTAGAGAGACTTGAATTAATATGGCAGTTGAACACGAATGCATGTGTATATCCTGGTATAAATGAAATATACTCTATTTTGTGTATTTTAAGGATAAAACATTTAAATAGATGTAATTGAAGTGTAGGCAAATTGATAGTTATTCTATTGAGTAGTATGTTAACAACAGGAGAAGTTATAGTTACAACATACTAGAAAAAATACCTTTATAACAAGATTTTTGAATTTAATATTAAAAATTGAATTTGTTTATTTAGACACGAAACTCATGACAAGAACACTAATAGAAAATGTAGATGTAGACTGACTTGTGCATGTACTTTACACTAGTACAAATAGTTAATATAGTTAAGATAGGTTCCATTGTTGTGGACAGGAACTAGTGTATCGTATTAGCAGGAATAGGTTAAAGATTTTTGATAGCTAACATAAGAACCAAGAGCATTATGTATTTTTGTTTTTATTATTATTTCTATTTACATTTTTATTTTAGTTATATCATTAGTAACAACAACTAATATAATCAAGCACTGATATTATTACCGGACTTGTATTGTATTTTCAAAAAATTGTAACTAAAATGTGTTAGAACGGTTACAATATAAAACGTGGAGGTACGAACAAACTGTTTATGTATCCAAAATGTATTCGTTAACAGTTAGGTCCGTCCCCACATTAAGAAGTTTTGATTTGAGTTTTCATCTCTTGTCATTGCACTTGGATGTGTTACGTGAATGAGATACACAATATGTTTTTGAATGGAGGGCGAGAGTGATATAAATGGAGAGGATTGGAGAGAGAGAGGTGAGTAATAATAGAATGTATTTGCATTTTTGATGAATTAATTAAACTAAGTGATGTCACAGGAAGTTACATAATGGAAGAATTGGAGGAAGGAATTAGTCTGAAATTTGCGAAGACGAAAAGCGCTTTACAAGATTTTGGTTTTAATTGTTTTTACAGTCTTTGTTTGCTTCACAGTCATTTCTAAATAAAGGTGTGCTGATTTTACTCAGTGGAAGAATTATTTTAACAGAAGCAACTACATGATATATCATTCAAATAAGAGGTTGAACGTTTGCTTGCTGCAGCTGTTGTTCGTTAGACGATTTGTTTTTTTTCTTCATTGGTGTGTCATGAGCAGTCTTCTGGTGGAGGGAACAGCAAGGGGCGCCCATATCTGTCATTACCATTCTCTGACATTCATGACTTAGACTCACAGCTTTAACAGAGAACATTAAAGTGACCTTTCTAAACTTTTCTTACTTGCTTAAAATGATCACCTTAAAAAAATGGATAAACAGGACAAAACCATGACTACTGTAGGTGGTAAAGGTTATGTTGATCAGCATACTTTATCCAAAATACAGAGGAGACAGAGCTGGATTTGGTTCAGTGTGGCACACTGCAGAAGCAAAGGCTACTCAAAGCCAAATAACCAGACAAGTCTCCATCGGTATTAAGTGCCCAAAAGCACTGGCCCCTGACATTTGTCAGTGTGTTAGCAGTTCAAAGGCCTTTATTTGCTGTCCCATTGTGAAGGCAGATAGGTGTTGTATGCTCCACTAGTTATCAGTTTGGAAGATCATCACCAAGGTTAAGTGGATGACCGCAGTAATATCCAAATGGCATACAGTTCCCTTTCGTGTTTATCCTGTCCCCACCCCACCAGACTCTTTTAAGTCCATCAAGGAGATGTGGCAAGGAAAGAGGTATTTAGTTCCCTGAGAAAAGGGCCATCCAGGAGGTTACTTCCAACCTGTTTATTGAAAGGAGACTGGATATACTGTTTGGGCCTCCGTGATGCCTCTTGCCACATAAAATCACTAAGGAGCTCAGTATGTACTTGCTCCACTGGATAAGAGCTTTTCTTTATCAGTTGTGGATTCTATCATTTGGTCGCATCTCCATGCTAAGGTGTTCACCAAACATATTTCCACACCAGCAGCTCACCAGGGACTGCAGCAAGCCAAATTATTCCCTTACCTAGGTGACTTAGCTTTTGCTGTGCTGTATCCACAGAAGCTGTGGATTCTCACGTGGATTTTTGTGTAGATGATTTCATTCCTTAGAAATAATTGAGTGTTAATCATATGGATAACTACTGCAGTAGCCTTAGCTATATCAGCTATATCCTGCTGAGGATACAGCAGCCAGCCAGCTTCCAAAGCTTTCACGGCACCATCCATGTGGCCAAACTGTTAGCTTGAGCTGAGCCATCTAAAAAGTCAAGTTTATGCACCAAACCTTTCAGAGCTTTCTTGCTGCTGAAAAGCACTTCTCTTGAGGAATTTCGAGACTCCAAGGTTGGCCAATACTGTTTCATTGCTGGGAAGCCAAGTTCCTTTCAGAAAAAAAACTTCCACATTTTATGACAGAAGACTTAGTTTTTCTGTGAACCTTTATTTTGAAAGGAAGAAGTGTTCTTAATGACTTTTAATTACTTGTAAATGAGAGTATAATATTTTTACTTTGTGATAAAATGTTAAAAATAATTTTAAACTACTATTTTCTGTGGTAAAAGTTGTGTTATTTTACTTTTGGGGACTGAGATAAGTGTTTAAAGTGGTTTTACTGCATTTTAATGGGAGGGGGGTTACTTCTTTTATAACTTAGCTCTTTTACCATCTACTACTATCATGCTTAGCCATGGAACAACCTACTTGTTCCTCAGTTCTTTTATTAAACAGTATTTGCCACCACAGAACGATGCTGAAGTGTCTCAGACACAGGTGTGTGACTGCTGTGGCCAAAACTGGTTCTTGAGACAATTCTTCTTTTTTCATGGCTCCTGCTGGTGTAGTCTTTACAGCCGCCATGGGTCAGAGGTTAGACACATCCTCTGCAGCTGTTGGAGTGTCCTCGGCTGGCAAGGGAGAGCCACTCTTGTTGGTCTATGGAGAAGGGGCAGAGAATGCCACTCTGCTTAGCCAGAGAAAAATCTCCATCCATGGGGAGGATTTTCCTGGCAAACATTGGGTCTGTTTTGTCAGAAAATTCTATCAAAAAGGAAAAAAAAACTTTCTTCTCATGTCTTAGTTACCCTGGACAGGAGTGATTTATTAGGTTTAACTCAGGATTTCATTGAGGCTCTTGATCATGTCAGTATGGCTGTTTCTGGTAAAAGAAAAAAATATTTTCTGAAGCGATTCAAGATTTTGAACTTGAAAATGATTGTGAAGGCACTGATTCTGTTTTGTATCCCCAGGTTTCTGATTCAGATGCTAAGGAGAGTGTAGGTTTTGGCCAATCCCTTTGAATAATTTTCTTTCTCTGAAACTATTTCTAGAACGAGTCAGTTGTTTCATTGAGAAAACGTGATGTTTTTCAGTCCCTAAGAAAGTATCATGACTTATTACAACTAGAATTTCCAGAACCTACCCCATTTCCTCCTGTACTTTCAGCTCTGGAAGATGTTTCTGTCACATCCTGTAACTTGTTTGACAGCCAGCCTTCTGCTCCAAAAAAAAGCAGATGGGTTATATTAAGAATGTCATTCTTTTAAGTTCTGATACACTCATTCTAGATCTGCTCCAGCAGCTATTGCTTTAGTAAACCCAGCTTGTTGCTAAATATTTTATTAATACTAATCTCTCTTTCTCTGACAAGGTTGGAAAGCTTTTGATAGATTTGGGGGAAAAGGATATTCTTCTGCAATGCTTGATGTTCAGCATTCTCATTGCTGCAGTAGCCCTTAGTCTACATGGGCTGTGACCTTCTAGGGACACAACTGGTCAGTTTCACAAAGCTGTGTCTTCCTTCCGCACCTTCACTTTGACTGCTGATTGGACAACCCTGTGCAGGGGAAATCAGCAGTTAGAATGACGATTTCTTCAGTATTTGCTGCATTAAGAAACAGGTCTGATGTTTCACAGGAGCAGCGTTTCTGGCAGATAAATCCCTAGTGAGGAATCCTCGCACATAGAATTTTTGCCATTTTAAGAATTATCATTATTATTATTTATTTTATTTTTTTTTGTAGTTTTGGGTTTAAGAAACCAATTTTTTTTAAATATCAGAAGTTTCCGATCAGGGATCACAAATTTTAGTTATTTAGTGTATTTGGGGGGCTATTTATGTGTAAACATGTATTTATTGTGTAAACTTTATCAACTGTTGGTGCAAGTTAACTATCAGGAAGTGTATTAAATGGGCGGGAGACAATACTGTATATGTTGTTCTTTAGTATACTTCTTGAAAACCTACCTGCCATTTTTGTTTCTGTCAGTGTAATTTTACCCTGCAAGGGTTCTGATAGGATTTTAGTGTGCTGCTTGTACATTATTTTGAAAGGGGACTATGCAGGGAAGTGTGAGTTTGAGTGTGCTGTTTGTTAACACTTTTTGATAACTTACAATGTTATCTTGTCCTGTCTTGCCTTCATTCTTACTGGTTGGGCTTGGAACCGATCCTCGGTTCTGACTCGGACGCATTCTAAAGCTCAGAGTCTTCCACTTGGCTCGTGGCTGAACACCATATCCCATGATGCACTAGTGTGCTACCTCAGATCTCATTTGCCGCGAAGCAAGTCGGAGGTCTCCATTTTGGCTGTGGCTAAGTCTATATTTTTTCTTCGAATATTTCTCAATTTTTAGAATTATTCCAGTAGTATAATACAATAGTGAATGGTATTTCTCTTGAATCTCTATTATTTATCGCTTGGTTGTTGTTTAAATCCTTTTTGGCCGTCATTTCTCATTAGGCCTTCTCCCTGTCCCATTTGTCGTTTAAGTTTTTATCTGTAAAGCGTGACTTGTATTTTGTGCTTACTGTTGATATTTTGTGTGTGTTGTTCCCAGAGCTGTTGGTCCGTTTCAGTTAGAGGGCCCAGCGCCCGTTTAAGTTAGAGGGCTACCCCCTTCCCTGTGTGTCTTATACTGGGTGTATTCGTTTAACTTAGAGGAACTACAGCCCATTTTTAGTCACAGGGCAGTTGAGTCTTCCCCTGTTGTTCTTTTCTCTTGAGTGTGTTTTCAAATTTCCTATTGTTATTGTGTGCTGTGCTTAGACTTATACACATAGATTTTTTTTCATATTTTTGGTGTGCTGTAGTTAGTTTTCTTAATGAGTGTTGAACTTTGATATTTAGGTTTCCTTTTTGCTGTGCCATTTAGTAGATATAATTACCAATAATGTCCAAGGAACAGAAGGAAGTTAAACTATCGTTTTTTTTAAGAAGTGCCAAAAATGTCCTCAGAAGATGTCTTTGACCATTGGGCACACGATTTGTGTTTATTGTCTCTGTGACATGCATCTTCAGGAAACTTGTATCTGTCACTCCTTCAGCTCCAGAGATTTACTCGAGAGAAAACAAATTGATTGTGAGGGATTTTCTAAAAATGCCTTTCTCAGAAGCTTTGGAAAGTCAGACAAACCTCCAGCAAATCTGCACCTTCTAAATCTGACAGACCTAACAAAAGGTCGTCGTCTTCTTCTTCATCCTCAGGCCATTTAGAGCTTTCCAAAAAAGTATCCAAATCGACTCACGCGGATCCAAGGGAACATGGGTCCAATAAGTCTTCATCCTCGGCTCCTAGGTTTGCAGAACCAATGGAAAAACATTTTCAAAGCCGGTCTCCTGAATTGACACCGGTCGCCCCGACATTGAGATTACCCATACTACAAAGAAGTACCTCACCGACTCCTTCATCTCGGTCTTCCAGAACCTTATCGGATGACGATGTGGATAGGGTGGCGCGAAGGCTACTGGAGTTGCCGGTGCTGGCCAAAATTCTGTCGGCTCCATCGCATTCGGACCCAGAGCCAATGAAGATTTTTTTTCATCCACTAGGATTCCTCCTTTGAGCCAACGTGGACCATCAGAGCAGGAATGTCTGGAACCGATCGTGATAGAACAGTCGGTGCCGAGACAAACAGTTGGGATTTCAGAACCATCTTCTGCTCCGATGTCCTCGGTGCCGTCTGGGATGTCTAGGGGCCAAAGCTCTCCAGCTGGGTCTGGGGGGGGGGGTGGGTCTGACATTTGATGGGTCTGAGTTTTACCCCTTGATGCCTCAGTATGGGTAATCTCAGCACCTACATCAGCTTCAGAGCTGGCTCCCTTGGTTCCAGGGATTTCCTCTGATCCTTGGAGTCAGAGGGATCCTCGGAACAGGGAAGAGGGGCTTTTGAGCTGATGAGGAGTGTGCTGTCCTCCCACACAGCTCTACACAAAGGTTCTGACATTCTTCACCCTAAGGCACCGGCTTTTGTCTCTGCACCACCCCAACCACAGACTAGGGGAGATCCTATTCCTCAGGTTACTCCATTGAGTGAACTTCCCTCTTTTAAAACCTCTCCAGAATATCCTTCTGAAGAGGGCCCCCGGAAGAGGCTTTGCAAGAGGAAGCATATTGACCCCGCATGAGTCTCTTACATCTGACACTGACTTCGAGGAATCAGAAGGGTGTCCCCATGGTCGCCCTCTGAGGAGATCACCTTTGCAAATGTCCTAGAAGTCCTTAAACAGGTGGCTGGAAGACCATTGACCCTTTTGAGGAGGAGTCAGTGTACCTGAAAGCCTTCAGATCTCACCCTTCAGCCTCCTGGGTTTCTCTGCCTTTCGATGAACTTTTGGAACTAGTTAGTCAGAAGGTGTGGGAGTCTCCAGATGCAGTGGAACCAGTCCCTCAGAGAGCTAACAAATTTATTACAGCTCCAGATAACAAGCATTTTCTATCTAATTATGTGGCACACTTCACAAGACTAGAGAGAGATCTCCTGAAGGAGCTAGGAGATGCTCTTCAAGGTTCATTAGCTGCGGGGGTTTCAGATAAGGTGATGATCTCAGCTATTCACCTTAACCTCCATAGTGAACTCCTCCATGAGACTAATTTCATATGCAGCAGATAGAATGAGTAGAGCAGCGGATTCGGGAGTTTCCATAAGGAGACACTCTTGGATGCGCTTGTGTAATTTAGCGGAACCCTTTAAGTCTACCTTTGTAAATGCCCCTTTCACTGGTTCCTCACTCTTTGGACCGAAAGTCAAAGATACACTCACCAGATGTGAACAAGAAGGTAAAACTCTCTCTCTTCCATTGGAGTGCGTTTTTCTGTACCTTTGAGACCATATCCTAAGGATCCGGGGGGGAGGGGGGGTTCAAAAAATCCCAGGGAGTTTTTCCAGATACACAAGGTGAACCCTTCCCTGGGGCAGAGGGGTGGTAATAATGGTAGACGTCCTCGTGGTAGAGGGGGTCTGCAGAACCAGGGTGACCGCGATTCCTTTCGCGGTAGGCCCTTTCAGCACTCCTGAAGGAAGGCCCGCCTGCCCACCTTTGGAGGCAGTCAGGGGTCGTTTGTCTTTGTACCCGGAAGCATGTGAGAAATTACAAGAGACAGATGGGTACAAAGCATAATATCTAGAGGCTAGTCCATACCCTTTTCTTTTCCGATCCCAGTCTTGAAAAACATCCCAGATGTTCCACCCAGTCAAAGGGATCAAGCAACCATAGAGATTCAAAAGTTGCTAGACAAAAGAGTCATCCAAAGAGTCCCCACAGATCAGATAATATCCGGAACTTACTCAAGATTGTTTTTAGCGCCAAAAAGAACAGGGGACTGGAGACCCATCTTGGATCTCAGCAAATTAAAAGAATCTGTAAATAAGACCAAGTTCAGGATGGTGACACTGCAGTCAGTTCTCCCCTTTTTAGGGAAAGACAATTGGATGTGCTCTATAGACCTCCAAGATGCATACTACCACATAAAAATGGACAGGCCATCAAGGAGTCATCTGCACTTCCAGCTGGGAGCCAGTCACTACCAGTTTCGGGCTCTGCCCTTTGGTCTCGCTACAGCCCCCAGAGTGTTCACCAAATGCATGGCAGTGATTACGGCTCACTTGAGGCGTCTAGGATTCCAAGTGTTTCCATACTTGGATAACTGGCTCCTAACTGCCAACACCAGGCATCTACTCCAACAAGCAAGGGACTCCACCTTACAACTCTTTTCCCACTTGGGGATTACTATAAATTCAGAAAAAATTGCCTTGTTGCCATTGCAACATATCGTCTATATAGGAGCACACCTAGACATAATCTCTATGATGGCAAGATTGCCGGAGGAAATAGTTTTGTTACTTGGACAGCAAATTCTCAGTCTCACGTCGAAGACCAAAGTCAAAGCAAAAACAGTTCTTCAAGTCCTGGGAATCATGGCAGCAGTGATAACTTTAGTCCCTTTAGCGTGCATGCTGATGAGAATTCTTCAATGAGTCCTGTTTGCCCAATGACCGTTACAAGAACTACCCATGTCTTACAAAATCACGATCACAGAATCTTGCAAGAGACACCTGAGATGGTGGCTCCTTTCCAGCCACGCACAATAGGTAGTCCCATTCTTCCTCAACAGCCTATAGCCACGGTGACCACAGATGCCTCCCAGATAGAGTGGGGGGGGGGCATTATCTGTGAAGACCATCCAAGGCACCTGGCAAGATCATGAGGCCACCTGCATATCAATTTCCTAGAGATGAGAGCTGTGCTCTTAGCGTTGCAGGCACTTCAGAACTCTCTTCCTGTAGGAACGATTGCAATTAGACAGACATCATGTCGGTGGTCTGGTACATAAACAAACAAGGAGGAACCAGGTCATACCCCCTTTGTTGAGAAGCAGTCAGAGTGTGGGAATAGGCAATGTCTTCCCAATGCTTTTTAGTGGCAACGCATATTCCGGGGAGATCCAGTGTGATAGCAGACAGACTCAGCAGGGCAATACTCATGCCTCACGAGTGGTCTCTAAAGCAAGAGATAGTGGAAAGGATTTTCCGAAAGTGGGGCCAGCCTTGCTGCGACCTCTTTGCCACCCCAGTAAACACCAAATGCAGCAACTACTTTGCCCTAGTCCCCTCTCCAGGGGTGTCACCAAGGGACGCACTTGTGCACAATTGGCCCTCTGGACTTCTTTATGCCTTTCCCCCATTCCCTCTGATACCCAGAGTTATCCAGAAAGCCAAATCCATGGGAAGCAGGCAGATTCTCATTGCCCCATACTGACCTCGTCAGATCTGGTTTCCCTTCCTATGGCCTCATCTTCAGGAGGATCCGTGGATTCTGGACCCAGTTCCGGACCTTCTGACTCATTTGTCAGGAATGCACCACCCCTGCCTCCAGACCCTCAAGTTAACAGCTTGGCTGCTCCAGTTATAGTCAGGTTTCCTACTCTCACGTCAGCAGTAAAGCACATACTTCTTTCCTCATATAAGTCCTCTACCAGAAAATGATATCTCAGTAAATGGAGGAGATTCTCTTATTGGGCTTCAGAAAGAAATCTTGACCCATTTTCTGCACCGATTAGCTCTATTGTGCATTTCTTGGCTGAATTGTTTCATAAAGGCTCCGCTGCAGCGACTATCAAGGATCAAGTGGCTGCAATTTCCAGTTTTCATACACGTGATGTAACTCCAAATTTGATGTCCCACAGATTATGCAGAGCATTTCTGAAGAGCACATGCTTATTAAGACCTCCCATCAATGACAGTCTTCCACCTTGGGACCTAAATTTTGTACTCTTTCATCTGATCCTTCCTCCATTTGAGCCAGCATCAACATGTGACATCAATTTTTTATAATCGAAAACAATTTTACTGATTGCTATTACATCTGCCAGAAGAGTCTCTGAGCTTCAAGCTTTGTCAGTCAGACCTCCTTATATGATTTTCCATAAGGACAGGGTGTCTCTGCCAACAAATCCATCTTTCTTACCAATGGTGTGCTCGGACGCTAATCTTAATCAATCTATTGAGCTTCCAGTTTTTTTCCCCAGTCATGGCAACAAGGCAGAATACGCACTCCATCAGTTGGACATACATAGACAACTTTGCTTTTATTTACACAGAACTAAAGTTTTCAGGAAGTCTTTCAGCTGTTCATCTCCTTTTCAGAGGCTAAAAAAGGTGACCTTGTTTCAAAGGTCATGCTTTCGAGATGGCTTTCAAATTGTATCACATTTATGTACACTTCTGACAATAGACATCTTCCCTTTAGAATCAAAGGTCACTCCACAAGGGCGATTGCAACTTCATCTGCGTTTCAGGCGAGACTGCCACTAGATAATATTTGTGCTGCGGCTTCGTGGGCCAAACCTCACACCTTCATTACTCATTGTAAGGTAGACACGACCTCCAGGAACAGGGCTTCTTTTTGTTCTACTGTCCTGAAGAATATACTCCTCTGAGCCACCCAGGATATATGGTGCTAGGGACGCTGTCCCAACCAGTAAGAATGAAGGCAAGATAGGACAACATAACATAAAGAAGCTATGTACTTACCATAGCGTTCCATGTTTGTTGTCCATCTTGCCTTCACTCTTACATTCCACCCTCCTTCCGCCAGCCTAGAGCTTTCTGGAGGACCGAGAGGAATTTTTTTCCCTTTACCAAGGAAGTTTTCTGACTTTCACTCTCTCTCTCTCTGTAATTTCTTAAAATGTTGTACAAGTTAATACTTGCAATAAGTATCGGAAAACAAGATCTGAGGTAGCACACACTAGTGCATCTTGGGATAGGGTATTCAGCCATGAGCCAAGTGGAAGACTCTGAGCTTTAGAATGTGGCCGAGTCAGAACCGAAGATCAGTTCCGAGCCCAACCAGTAAGAATAAAGGCAAGATGGACAACAAACATGGAACGTTATGGTAAGTACATAACTTCTTTTTTCACCTTCCTGCAGTACTTACCAGCTTTGAGGCATCTTTCGTGACACTTCCTCCTCAGTTACAGCATGGATTATTACTCTATTCCTACTGGCTCTTTTCCTGCTGTACCTAAAAAGGAAAAACAACTTACCAAAGAGTCTTTGCCGACACTGAGGGCTCAGTCAGCATCTTAGCTGATGGTGGTTGAACCTGCAATCACCATTTCTCAGACCACTGACTTCCTTCTCCAGCTTCCTCTGGTGTTGTCCCTTCAGCCACCATGAACTGGGGGTCAGCCACGTCCTCTTTGACTAAATTTAAGAGTACCCATCCTTCAAAGAAGTAGATGCCGAACAGAAGAGGTCCCAGCACCAAATCCCTGAGGGGACTCCATTGGTGGCTGATCTTTCTCTGACGATAGCTTCCCTTATTTTGCTCTCTTGCATCCCATGTGAGAGCCAGTTGGTTTTGCCAGTGAGTGATAAAGAGGTTTATTCCTAGTTTATAACACTTTTCTACTATGCCTGAGTGAAAGATTATGTCAAAAGCCTTGGCCTGGTTGAGGATGGTTTTGTATACCATTTTACTTTTGTTCACTGCATTGGTGTTCAAAAAAGTCCACTTGGTTGAGTGAGTATGACCTGCCTTTGACAAATTGATTAATTTCATGATAATTCTTTCCATGCCTTTGCATATGAGGCTGGTCAGAAATATGGATCTCAGTGTTTGCATTACCTGCAAAAGTTTTTATATAGGCAAGACAGAGAGGTCCCTCAAGAAGAGAATTTATGAACACATATATGCAGTTAATACCAATAATTTAAATAATGCACTTTGCAAGCATTCCCTTACCTGTGTAGGTTTTTCAGGTTTTAGGTTTGGTATTCTGGAAATTATTCCTAGGAATCCCAGAGGGGGTAACTGGGGGAATCTAGTAGACAAAAGTGAGTTGAAATGGCAGCTCCGTTTAAACTCATGTCAACCACCTGGGTTGAACGAGAATTTGTCTCTGAAACCCATTTTGGTCGAGAGAGCTGCCAACTTGTAACCACACACAAAAAGACATTTTACAACATTTTAAATTTATTTGCATATGTGTCTTTCGTGGTTTTTTTAATAGAGTGCTGTATTTTTAAGAACCACTTAGCTTAATTGATAGCGCTATTTAAAATGTAACAGACAGAATTTTGGTTAGATTTGATAAAGTCTGTATGTGGACAGACGAAAGCGCTTATCTGGATTGTTTTTTATTCACTGACTGCTTTTCACTGGTGTGGCATTGCATTAAATATTCATTTTTCTACTGGATTTACTCTCATTCATTTTGGGAAACATTTCTGCTGCTGGTTTAGTGCTTCATTGAGTGGCTGTTTTGTGTTTTTTTTCAGTCCTGTTTCCACTCAAACCCACATTGCTTTTACCATAAATTGTTTGTTTGTTTGCTAATGTGTAGAATCAAAATCTCCCAGAAGATATCAAAAATGAAAATTTTATTTCTCCCATGAAAAGAGACTTTGTGTTTGGACTTTCTGCTGTAGAAGTCCATAAAAAGTGCAGTGAGTGAGGAAAAAGAGTGATCTCTCAGATGTCCAGTCCACTTTCTCAAAGTTTGCTGAGGGTTTTAATGCTCCTGGTACAACCTCCATTAAAAATAAACAAACAGACCTAGAAAGCTACTTGTCAACAAATGGTTAAGGAGGAATGGCAGGGAGGTTCCAAGAAAGAAAGCAAGGAACCCCCCAGAACAAATGACAGTCTAGTAATTCTGAATGACTGTATGAAAGACCCCCCCCCCCCAACCATGACAGTCCTTTAATCCTTCCAGAAAGTCTGAATTTCTACTTCTCTCTCTTTGGCAACAGATAGTTTCAGACAGATGGGTTTTGAGAGCAATCCATCAAGGTTACAGATGGCAGTGAGATTCTCTTCCTTTTCAAGGTATTCCTCTGCAAACTCCATACCAAATTTTTCTTTTCCCTCCTGTCATTCACTATATACTCTCCTGGGGAGTGATAGAAGTGGCCTCTCCTCTTCAATTAGGAAAAGGGTTTTATTCAAGGATGTTTATGAAGCCAGAGAAAGATTCTCAGAGACCAGTTCTGGATCTTTCCTTTCTAAACTGTTTGTGCTAGTGCCCAAGTTCAAAATGTTGTCAAATCACAGTTTATTACTTCTTATTCCTAATTTAAGTATTATAATAATTTTAGATTTAAAAGATGCATGTCATCACATTCCTATAAATCCAGATTTCAGATAATTCCTAAGATTTTCTGTGTCTTGATCACATTATCAGTTCTTTGCATTACACTTGGGTTTATCTACTGCAGGTCTATATCAAAATATCAGTAGACCACAATATAAAATCTCACTATATTGAAGCTGACATCATCAAATAGTTTTTTCATAGAAATGCCTGTAAAACAAAAAAAAAAAAAACAGCTTTTTTCAGGCAGCAGACCCCACCCCTGCACCCCCACTCCCACCCCCCACATATAATATATACCAACTCTAAAATCACTCCACAATGGGGAAAAGGCAAACACCCATTCCCAAGAAATACTGGCTTGAAAGGCTGGTTTGATGACTTGAGCTTCCATATAGTGCCATTCAATATTGTAGTTAGCCAATATTTTGACATAGACCCATCCACTTCTTGCAGGGTAATCACAAAGTGTCTAGCTCTTATGATAGCCTTTGCAAGTTATTCATATTTTCCTTATTAAGATGGTTTGTTATTTTTTACAGAGTCTTTTACAAATAAGGAATCTCTCACCTGAATAAAGGACCCCCTACACAGACTGGGGTTCCAGGAGAAAGTTAAGTCTTGTCTGACTCCTTCCCTCAGGTTTGTTTTCCAGGGATGTCTCCGGGACACGAGCTCAAACAGTTTTTCTTCCACAAAAAAACAAAGAGATCTGTATCTAGAGATTTATTCCTGATTTTTTTTCCACTCAGACCACTGGGTAAAGATGGGGATTTCTCCAGATTCTATTGCTGAAAAATCCAGTCATACCTGAAATATGTGTGGTTCCAACATTAGTATCACCTGCCATTTCACTTTCTAGTTTTGGAGATTGTGAAAAGGGAGTTGTTTTTTTTTTTTGTGGGTGGAGACACAATATTTCTCAGAATCCAGGTCTTCCATTCTCCCTGTCTTCACTAGCATAATCTGTCAAAACAGATGCCTTAGACTTTGCTTGGGGGGCAGTGTCTTTGTGGCTAAAAGTGCAGAGTCTTTAGAACAGAAAAGAAAGAACAAAATTTATATACATAAAAGAGATGTTGGTAGTTATAAATACTCCTAACTCTCTCAATCACCTGTGGTCCCCAGGAACATTTCAAGTGTTTATAGACAACACACAGTGATATGGTATATAAGCAAGCAAGAGGGGACCAGATCTTCTCCTCTGTGCAGACTAGCTACAGTAGCCTGGAATAATGGGTCTGTATTACTTTATCAAAAAGTAACTTCAGCGAACGGACTTTCATCAAACATAAATAAGAGAATGGATATTCATCGAACATTCACATCAGCAAATGTGTTTGCCAGAGCAGTGAGTTACTTGGCCAACATACCGACAGTCACACACACCGCAGTATATCAAACCCACCAAGGTGGGAGGGCTATGCCCCCACACACCCTACTTATATATACCAACTCCAAGATTGCAGTACAGTGGGGAAAAGGGCAAATTTCCTAATGCTGGCCAAGTAACTTACTGTCCTGGGAAAAACGGTTGCTGATGTGAACGTTCAGTAAAACGCCATTCGCTGATTTATGTTCTATGAACAGCCATTCGCTGAAGCTAGTTTTCTCCAAAATAATATAGACCCGCCTGGGATATAGCTATTCAGTACAATCTTACCCTAAAGGCATCCTACATGTTGTCAGAACAAAATTGTGTGGCAGACAAGCTGAGCAGAATCAAGCCAGACCCTCACAAATGGAAATTAAATCAAGGGATCTTCCAATAATTGATCCAGCTGTAGGGAACAAATAGATCTTTGTGCCCCAAATCACATCTTTCAGTTGGTGAAATTCTGCTCCAAGAAGACCTGGAAGGCAGATACGTTTTCCTTTCCTTGGGCAGGAATGCTCCTGTATACTGTTTCACCCTATTTACTAATATCTAGGATCATTCTGATGATTCAGAAGGACTCTCCTAAGACAACTGTGGTGACAGCCTCCTGGTAACAGTGGTTCTCCCTTCTTTTGGAAATGGCCTGGGGGAATTTCCACAAGCTTCCTCACAAACTGGATCTAGCCTTACCACAAATAACTACAACTGACTGCCTTAATGATGGAATATTAATCCACTTTAGGCACCTTTTTTTATAAGGGGATGCAGCAGATATTAAAGGAGGCAAGAAAAACTGCTGCTACGAAAATCATATTATTAGTAAATGGAAAAGGTTTTCTAGTTGATGCCAAGAAAAGAACCATTACTCATTCATTGCTTGTGCTTGTCTAGCTCTATTATTTGTGTGAGCTACTATACTCTGGCCTATCTTACCCCTAAATCAAGGTTCATCTGTTGGCCATTTTAGCATGTCCACGGATCCCACCCTTTCAATGCAGTCTCATGTAAAAATGGTTATGAAAGTGGTGTTGCGTATAAAGCCTCCTAGAATTCAGATGGCTTCGACCTGGGATCTTAATTTTTTGTTGGAAAAACGTAAGCCATTTGAACCAGCTCATCGGGCTGACTTGAGGTTTTTAAATGGAAAAGATTGTTAATAATTGTTCTGGCCTCTTCAGGAAGAGTATCTTGAGTTGCAAGCTCTTATGGTGAGTCAACCTTATCTGATTTTCCACAGACCTAGGTTTTTCTTAAGAACTAATTCTTCATTTATGCTAAAAATGGTATCTGATTTTGTCTTAAGCCAAGCTGTCCACGTCCCTGTCCTTGTCTTCTTTCCAGAACCTAAATGAGGGAGAAAAGATACTAAGTAACTTGGATGTTCACAGATAACTCGAGTACTTTGACACAACAAAATCTTTCAGCAACTCTGATCAGTTGTTCATTTCTTGTAAAGATAAGAAAAAAGGACAACCTGTGTCAAAACTATTTCCAAATAGTTGTCTCATGCTATTATGTTTTGTTATACCCTCCTCAACAAAACAATTCTAGGGAGGGTCAAGGCTCATTCTGCCAGGGCACTGACCTTATCTGTGGCCATTTGGAAAGGGTTGGATTCTAGAAGTATTCTAGAAACAACAACTTGGTCCTCTCTGCATACTTTTACTAAGCACTATAAACTAGATTCCTTCTTCAGGTCTAGAAATGACTTCGCTAGGACCATTTTAGACCCTCAGCCTTCCTCTTCCCAGTCAGTCTAAGCTGTAGTAGTGGACATTCATCAGGATCCGTATTATGAACATTGTACAGTTGTGTAAGTAAACTTACCGTGACAGTAGATGTTTGAATGATCAATGCTGCAGTAGCTGCTCCCTTCCTCCACCCCCTTATTTTTGTATACTTTTTATGCCAGGCTGTGATCTTTTATTTTATTTTCCTAGCATTGTCCTATTCAAGGCTTTAGCCTCCCTCTCTCTCTCAGCATGAAAGCTCGGAAGGGCTTGACATCCATTCCTTAAATTTTAGTCACCTTGGGTTTGGCTGATTAATGGTTTGGGTGTGTGGAAAGTACCTTGAAAGCTTTGGAAGTTGTCCAACTGTTATATCCGTAGCAGCATGTAACCCATATAGTTAAGACTACTGCAGCAATGATTATTTGAACATCTGCTGTTATGGTAAGCGTATTTACACAGCTGTAGAATTTTGCAAAATCTTGGTTGGAACCATCATAAACTCATTTTTATAGGGTGCACATTAGACCTGATTCAGTGCTAAACATATGTTCATTCAGTTGTAGAAATCAGGGCAGGTTAAATGCTGTGGTCTGCAGTATCTCAGATTATTCAGTCCTTTTCAGCTTTGATGAAGGCTTGCTTCAAGACATTGGGGTTATAGTAACAACCATAGTTATGGTGCCTCACGCCTAGCTGTGAGTGAGGTCCTTCATTTGATCATAGGAGGTTACTAGGCTAATGGCCCTGGGGTCCTTACAAGCTTAGCCAAGAGTTTACCCCAAAATGAAACCTCAGTCAGCACCTGTCACCCTTGTCAATGAGGGACACAGGTGGAACCCCTGGGACAAATTTGTGGTTTCCCATCCACTCATCAAGGTTGCGCTTGAAGAGGGTGAGCGAGGTGCTCTGTTTGACATGTATGGGAAGTCTATTCCAGAGACGGGGCAGCCTCTAAGAGACAAACTTGTCTCTTCCACAGGTTTTGTTGATGTAGCATATTAGATTCAGACCTTTTGAGCAGGTAGTGTGTGAGGAATTAGACTTATGGATACGGAGCATCTCTAGTAGGGCAGGGTCTGAGATTGCCTTGTAGGCGAGATACAGATCACCCAAGAGCAATCTGTATGATACCTAGTAGAGTGATAGTGATTTGAGCCTGTCTGCATAGGACAGGTGTTGGAGGCCATGGATACTCTTTGTGAGGTATTTTAGCGATGGTTTGAATTCTGTGGTCTCATAGCCTACATCCCCTCTCCTACCATAACAAGATGTCCTGGACTTTTGGGTCTCGTCTGCAGTGATGGTCAAACAACTGTTACATCTGCAGAAAACCCATTCCAGCTGCCAACTTGTCAAGCACTGGTGACCACTGATGTGTCTGCTGTTGGGTAGGTTAGGATAATATAGTCAGGCAGTTTGAGATCTCTGCTCATCTCACAAGGCACACCTTTGCATTAACATATTGGAGAAGCCAGTTGTTCTGCTATATCCTCACATTTTTTCAGGACTATTTCTTCAGGTGTGATACACACAGACACTCACATATGTGTGTGTATATACATATATATATATATATATATATATATATATATATATATATATATATGTGTGTGTATATATATATATATATATATATGTGTGTGTGTGTATATAAACTGCAACCAAAAACCTCCAGCAAATATAGCCCTAGTATAATCTAAATGAATATGAAATAAAGAGAAAACAGGTACACAATTATTAAATCCTTTAATTTTAAATTAATATAATGATATAGCAAAGAATAAACCACAAACCAGTTTCGTCCCTGTGGCGTTATCAGTGTGTCAACAGGAAATGCTAATAACAAAGTAGCATATAAAGTCTGTATTTAAAGAGAAAGTCCAAAATTAACCCAATGCTTGTATATCATCCATTAATTTGCGGTGGTGCAGCGGTAGCATTGTTGCCTCACATCAAGAGGTTCTCCCGTTCGATTCTCAGCTAGTGTGCAGGGAGTGCCTTCTGTGTGGAGTCTGCATGTCCTCCCCGAGGGTCGAGTGGCGTTCCGAAAGACATGCGTGAATGGGCGTGCCTTCATTAAGGTTGGGCGTCGAGCTGGCAACTCGGCACCGTGAAAATCTACTGCCAGTCATTAGCAGACCGGAGTTCCGCTGTGGCGACCCGTAACCGGGAAAAGCCGAAAGACAACAACCTACATATCACCCATTACAAAACAAATTGCACTTACTAATTAACCTCCCTAAAGAAGTGTTATTATTAATTATTCAAAAATAAAAAATAAGGCCAACCAAACCTGTTAACCATATTCATTCATACCCGGTTTAAGCATTGCCTCTACGTAAATAATCCACATACTTTTTTTACAATTTAAAATAGTATGTCTGTGCTTATCCGACAAACCCTCTCCCACCACCATATCAGTGTCTACAGAAATAAAATGGGCAGTTGTGTGGTTTATGAAATATTTGTATAAAGCACTTCTTGGGTGTCTACACTGGATATCGCTCAAATGAAGTGCTATTCTCCTCTTAAAGGGACTAGAGGTCTGACCCACATAAATGGCTCCGCACTGACGCACAGCTAAGTAAGCCACCCACTCACTAGTACACATAATCAAGTATCTGATATTAAACACCCTCGACGTGTTGACCGAAGTGAATGACTTAGTTCTAGACACCACTTTACAATAAGAACAATTTCCACAAAATGTACAGCCAAAAATTCTTTGAGGCTTGGTCTGATAAATATTACTCATACTTTTTTTTTAAATCTGAAAAGTATTCACATGTCGTTCTGCCCTTACGATAACCATAAAGGCAATTATTGCCTAAAAATGGGCCAAGAAAAGGATCAGACCTCAAAATATGCCAATATTTTTTGATGATAGGTTTTAGCTTGAAGGTATTAGTCCCAAAAGTAGTAATAAAACAAAAATTGGCTGTAATATCATTCAACATTTGTATGTTACTAATCTGACCTACATCCAAACTGTTTTACAGACTATCCCTGGGGCACTGAGCAGCTGTGTCATAAGCTTCTTTAACCACCCATGTGTATATCCCCTATGTAAAAGTCTATTCATCATATTAACAGCTTCATGCTGAAAACTCGTTTCAGTAGTACATATGCTTCTTAACCATAGAAACTGAGATTTGGGAATATTCTGGATCATATGTTTAGGATGTCAACTTTCAGCATGTAATAATGAATTTCTGGTAAATGCTTTGCAATATATACTCGTGGCAATTGTTCCATCAATCAATTTAGTTACATTGATGTCCAAGAAATAGTCATTAAATAGATCCAATTTGCCATTAAACCTGAATCCAAAATCATTAGAATTTAGATATTGCACAAATTGCTCCCACATCTTGGCAGATCCATACCACACGGCCCAACAATCATCCAAATAGCGTCGCCACATATTAAGATATCTAGAAAAAGAATTATCCTCATTGTAAATAAGCTTGAGTTCCAAATACCCAGTGAATAAATCAGCATATATTGGGGCAGAAGATGCACCCATAGCGTACCCTTGATTTGCAGGTACCAGTCAGATCTATATCTGAACACATTGTGTTCCAAAACAATACCCAGCACCTTCAAAATAAACAACTTGTATTTCAGAATACATGTTCAAATATTCTGACCAATGTTTAACAGCCAAAAAATCACTAAAATGGGGTATGCTGGTATATAAAGACTGTATGTCCAACGTACACAGGTTTGAATTAGGTGGTACCTGGACATCATTCATGAGCAAAAGAAACTCATTAGTATCTTTAATATGAGCTGTAATAAAGGACAAAAGTGGCTTAAGCATATTTTCTAAATAGGCCGATAGTGATTCAGTAAGAGAACCCCTTCCAGATACTGTGTGTCAACCAGGAGGATTAAGAGATGGTTTGTGAATTTTGGGTAAAATGTAAAAATATTGAGGTTTGTGATCATCCACCATTAATTGATTTGCCAAGATCTCTGTGATGAAACCCATCTTTCATATCAGACAAAAAAAATCAATAAAGATCTTAAACTGTGAGGTGGGATTGTGGGGCAGTTTACAGACATCACAGCATTCAGTTGTCTAGACACTTCAAAATCATAATCAACCCCATCCCAAATAACAATGGCACCACCTTTATCAGCATTCATGATTTGTTTGTTTGTGTCTTTCGGCTTTTCCCGGTTAGGGGTCGCCACAGCGGAACTCCGGTCCGCTAATGATTGGTAGTGGATTTTTACGTACCGGGTTACCAGCCCTGACGCACAACCTTCAAAAAAGGCACGCCCAGTTCACGTATGCCTCCACACAGAAGACGCTCTAGCTGAGAATCGAACGGGATAACATCTTGCTATGAGGTGACAACGCTACCGCAGCACCACCACTGCAGTAAATCAGCATTCATGATATTCACACAATTATTTTCTTTGAGGCTATTCAATGCTGCCTTTTGTTCTTTAGTCAAATGATGACTAACATTTTCTAAAAACAGAATTTTGATTTAGATGTAATTCATTAATAACATGTTGTTCAAATAGCCTTACAATAGGACGATAAGGTGGTTGAAAGTATGACTTTTTAAAAATAAATGATACATTTGTGTTACCA